>NC_056745.1:628211912-628374412 GCF_019279795.1 Protopterus annectens | reverse complement strand
AAGAAAAGAAAAAGGGGTTGATAGGAAAGTGGTGAAAAAAGGGGCACAAACAGGGAAAGACAGTAAGGAAAATAGCTAGGCATGTGCAGGAAGGGTATACGAAAGGTCCATAGCTGCCCACTTCTTCTACAGCAACAGCTGTGCATATACACTGAATTTGGAGGGAGATTTGGACCCTCAAACCCCTGGGAGAGGGGTGAGGACAACATATATTCATTATGATGCCAATTAGACCGGATTACATGTGTCCAGTGGACACGTGTGCTAAATGGACAGCTATGTATGGGGCAAGATTTATTTGTGGGAACAGATTGCCATTTTTTTAGCTAGTATACAGCTCAGCAAGCTCCTGCCTGGTGCCCTGCAGAGTTCTACAGCAGCAGGGAGACAAAAGAGAGACTTTGGAGTGATTAAGTATCATTTTTCTGCATTTTCTTTCTGCCTTTAGCTAATTCCGCCTAAAATGCTGATTTTCTAGAGTTTCTGTGATTTAAAAAGCTTGTTTCAGCTACATATTGTACTTATTTTACTGTCTGCACTTTAACAAAGTAGTTCTTTGTGTTTAAATTACCTGTTTAACAGTTGTAGGCTACACACTCAAGTGTGATAGCCATTTCTGTGCATTTAAAGTGTCTTTTTTTATTGAATCTGCTTTATTTTCTGAAAAAAAAAAATAAAAAAATATACTTGTTTTCCCACCTTTCTAAGCTAGTTTAGTCCAGTTTTCTGGTTAGTGCTGAATTCAGGGCTGTGTTACAAGTTTCTGTGTTTGTCCATACCTTACTTGGATAGAAGGAAGTTTCTCTGTTCACTGTGAGAGAGGGAGCTTTGAGCAGCCTATCTGTTCCTGGAGGAGTGGTTTCAGCCGAGAAAATAGGAGTTTATTGGCCATTTTGGGCTGATTTCTATCTCTTTCATTTCCCTGCTATAAAACCCACATTTGCAAGTTTTTTGTGCTCATATACAGCTCAGCAAGCTCCTGCCTGAAGCCCTGCAGAATTCTACAGCAGCAGAGAGACAAAAGAGAGACTTTGGAGTGATTAAGTATCAGTTTTCTGCATTTTCTTGCTGCCTTTAGCTAATTCCACCTAATACACCGATTTTCTAGAGTTTCTGTGATTTAAAAAGCTTGTTTCAGCTACATATTGTACTTATTTTACTGCATGCACTTTAACAAAGTCATTTATGTGTTTAAATTACCTGTTTAACTGTTGTAGACTACACACTCAAGTGTGATAGCCATTTATGTGCATTTAAAGTATTTTTTTGATTGTATCTGCTTTATTTTCTGAAAAAAAAACATATACTTGTTTTCCCACCTTTCTAAGCTAGTCTGTGTTTGCCCATACCTTACTTGGATAGAAGGAAGTTTCTCTGTTCACTGTGAGAGGGGTAGCTTTGAGCAGCCTAACTGTCCCTGGAGGAGTGGTTTCAGCCCAGAAATTAGTAGTTTATTGGACATTTTGGGCTAATTTTTATCTCTTTCATTTCCCCTTCTATAAAACCCACATTTGCAAGGTTTTTGTGCTAGTATACAGCTCAGCAAGCTCCTGCCTGGTGCCCTGCAGAGTTCTACAGCAGCAGAGAGACAAACAAGAGACTTTGGAGTGATTAAGTATCATGTTTCTGCATTTTCTTGCTGCCTTTAGCTAATTCCACCTTCTAGAGTTTCTGTGATTTAAAAAGCTTGTTTCAGCTACATATTGTACTTATTTTACTGCCTGCACTTTAACAAAGTCATTTTTGTGTTTAAATTACCTGTTTAACTGTTGTAGGCTACACACTCAAATGTTATAGACATTTCTGTGCATTTAAAGTGGGTTTTTTTATTATATCTGCTTTATCTTCTGAAAAAAAAAACAAACAAAAAAAAATACTTGTTTTCCCACCTTTCTAAGCTAGTTTAGTCCAGTTTTCAGGTTAGTGCTGAATTCACGGATGTGTTACAAGGTTCTGTGTTTGCCCATACCTTACTTGGATAAAAGGAAGTTTCCCTGTTCACTGTGAGAGAGGGAGCTTTGAGCAGCCTATCTGTCCCTGGAGGAGCCCAGAAATTAGTAGTTTATTGGCCATTTTGGGCTAATTTCTAGCTCTTTCATTTCCCTGCTATAAAACCTGCATTTGCTCGGTTTTGCACACTGGGCAGTGCCAGTTAGCTAGGGTATAACTATTCCCAACTCCACAAAGTCTACTCTTCAATTTTTCCCTTGGAACTAGACAAACTTTCAACTTAAGCACTCAAATCATTCAATTCTCATCCCGGCACTTGCCCAAAACTCATAGCAAACACTAATAAACCTTAGCAGTACAACCCCCCCCCCCACTGTAGAGAAGGACAAGGCTCTCTATTCAACCTTACCAGCCAATCAGTAAAACAGTTCACTGTACCTATCCAGGCATGTCCAAAGGGCAGTTTTAGGTGTACTCTCCAGTCAAACTGGTCAATCTGGGCTTTTTGAGGCAATGTTACAATTGCCTCATGTACATAGACAACCCTCTTCTTCTTCTACAAAACATTAATACATGTGAGAGATGCAATTATACAGCCAAACTGGAGGCTAAGCTCTCTCAACCCAAGACTGGACCAGGCAGTCAAGAGGAGAAGGGAATTACTTGCATCACACCACCAGTCTCACATAGACCTATGAAACCAACACTGGCAAAAAACACACATAAATACACAAAAACACACTCGGAGGCTCTAAATAAAAACCTGCAAAAGCAACAGAGACCTCCAAAGCAGACATCCAAGCAACCTCCACCCCCAAACACAAACCATGAAACACATACTTCACAAAACCAGTGTGCCACACAATCACAGTCCTTAAGGCAAAATAACATACCCAACACACTAGTAATAGGTGACTCTATAGTCAGGCACACTGACGTCCCACTCACTTGGCTGAACAAGGAGAAGGTTACTGTTAGTTGCCTGTCGGGTGCCAGGATCTGCCACATAACACAAGCACTCAGGTCACTCCAGAACAAGTACAAATTGTCCATGTTGGTGTGAATGACCTGAGCCGTACTTCCCTGGACTACATGAAAAGAGACATGGAGGAGCTCTCTGATCACGTAGCCCAGGCCAGTATGACCCTGACCCTGAGTAGCATCCTGCCCTCACCAAGAATGATACCACGGAATAGAGAAAAAATTATCAATTTCAACAATTGGCTAAGCTTCTGGTGTCATTTAAAAGGGATCCAGTGTCTGTCAGCCTGGGATGACATGCTTGACAAGCCACGCTGCTTTGCTAGAGATGGCTTGCACCTGTCACCCTTAGGCTTTTGAATACTGGCCAAGGCTCTTGCCACCCCCATAGTGCCTTTTTTAGGCAAGGCTCAAAAGACAAACCCACTGCTGTAAATAGCATAAGTAACAAAAAACTGAGGGTAATGCTATTCAATGTCAGAAGTCTAAACCTCAATATGGACGCACTCGAGGCACTCCTCAGTATGGAGAAAATCGATATATGTGCAGTAACAGAAACCAGGTTTAAGGCTCCAGAGATCACCCCAGCACTACCATGCTACAACTCATACCATACATTTCCGCCACAAAACCCAGACCGAAATACAAAAGGTGGGGGCATATCCATATTCATCAAGGATACCCACACCTCCAGGTTAGTGACACAGCACGATGCTGCAGAGATCATCCATGTGCAACTAACATTGGGCAAAACTGCAATCCAAATTGTAGCTTGCTACAGATCACCCACCATGTCCTAGGACCCCCATTCTGCATTTCTATAAACACTGGGAAACATAAAGGTCCTACTAAACACCCTGATACTGGGTGATTTCAATTACTCAAACATTAACTGGGAGAACTACTCAAGTACTAACTCCCTTCCCAACATTTCCTAGAATTTATAAACTCTAATGCCCTGGATTAACTGGTCAATACCCCCACCAGAGGTGACAACATATTGGACGTGGTCATCACCAACATGGGCAATCGGTGTTCCACACTGGAGGTCAACCCCTTGCTGGTTAGATCTGACCATAAACTAATCACTTTAGATATCCACATTTCGGCTCCACCCCCGGTCAAAGAAACCACCGTGAAAAACTTTTCAAAAGCAAACTTTACGTTACTTAAGACAGAGGTGGAAAGTTTCAAAGCCCCCATGTTAAAGGATAAATTTGTCCAAGCTGCAAAATCCTTTACAAATGCACTCTACGGGCACCTACAAGAATGCATGGATCATGCTATCCCAAGCAAAACCAAGACTCACTCCTCCAAGAAAAGGAAACCAGTCTGGTGGACCCCTGTCATAAACAAACTATACAATAGAATGAGGAAACTAGTACAGAAAAGAGTAAAATCCCAAGAAGAGAAGACATCCCTGTTCAGTATCAGCAGGAAACTATGATCCCTCATAAAATCATCCAAGGCTAGCTTCAAAAGAAAAACTGCCAAGGACTCCAAAGATAACCACAAGGCATTATTTAGCTATGTCAAGAATCTAAGTGACAATTCTCAGATCTGCTCGGAGATAGTGCAGAATGGTACAAAATACACTGAACCGACTGATATAGGTTCAGTGCAAACTTCACCCCCAAAAGGGCCCATAACCATACCAGAAGAATGTAGTGCCCTGGAAATCACAGACACTCAAGTTAAAACAGTCCTCTCCAAAGCCAAAAACACAGCATCAATGGGACCGGATGGTGTCCCAGGCTGCATCCTACATGAGCTCAAAGATGAACTAACCCCTCACCTAAACACACTGTTCAAACTCACTCTCCACAGGCTATGTGCTCATAGAGTGGCGCACAGCAATGGTTATTCCGCTTCACAAAGGTGGAGCCACAACAGACCCTGAGAACTATCACCCTATAAGCCTGACTAGCTTGGTCTGCAAGGCTATGGAGCACATCATCATGGATCTCATTAACAGAGACATTGGAAACCTCCAAACACTGGACCCTACCCAGTTCAGCTTTGTTAAGGGCAGATCATGACTCCTAAACCTGGTGGACTTCTTTGAGACAGTTACCAAGGCTACAGACGAAGGAAAGGTGGTCCACCCAGCCTATCCGGACCTCACAAAGGCCTTTGACACCACTCCCCATTCAAGTATTATAGACAAGCTCATCAGCCTGAACATAACCCCCTATGTCACTAGATGGTTTGCCAACTGGCTCACGGACAGGACCCACATGGTAAGAGTTGCGGGAGCAAGGTCTGACTCTAAACCAGTTACAAGTGGCGTTCCCCAGGGCTCAGTCCTAGGACCCCTCCTGTTTGGCATATACATCTCAAAGGTACAGGCAAGCACAGGAGGACTATGGCTGACCAAGTTCACAGGTGACTGCAAACTAGGGGCTATAATTGACTCTCTGGCTGACACAGACATCCTCCAAAAGGGTCTCACTGAGACAGATACCTGGTGTCAAAATCATGGCCTTGAGCTAAATGCCAAAAAGTGCATAGTCATCCCCTTTGGGAAAAACATAGTACCCACAAACTGCCACATAGGTGGTAGCCCCCTAAATATGGAAGATGTAATGATGGATCTGGGGACTCAAGTAGATAGTAACCTCTCCTTTGACAATCACATTGCCAAAGTGGTTAGAAAATCCTTCAATATGGCCCACCTAATCACAAAAGGGTTTGCATCCAGATCAAAGGAGGTCATTGTGCCCCTCTACGCATCACTCATCAGACCCATCATAGAGTACAATGCCCCATTTGGGGTGTACCTTACAAGACACCTGCAACAGCTGGAAAGACCACAGAAGTACCTCACCAAGAGGATCACTGGCCTCAAACAGATGCCCTGTGCAGCTCGACTGAAGAAACTCCATATGTATTCAGTTACATACCGTCTACTCAGAGGTGATCTCTGCTTAACGCCATTAAGCTCAAAGCCATGTCCAACCCAGAATTGATGGACATGCTCCACCTAAAGAAAACTATATCCCCTCGAGCCACATGCTCTAGGGATCTAAACCTCACCACAACAATAAATAGGACATGCTGGAGGGATAGATTCCTGTCCTAGAGACTTCCCATGCTCTGGAACAGGATTCCAATCTACATTAGGCAAAAATATATATTTGCCGCATACCTCAGTTTCAGTGCAGTTAATAGCGGAGCATTTGTTGAATGGTTTTCATGCATGTTTTCTTTGTAGCCACTTAGCTCAAGTTTGACATCTTCTCATGTTAAATGCTTAGCTTACAGAAAGAAGTTTCTTTTATTGGGTAGGCAGCAGCTCCAAGGTGGTTGAGCATGCCTGCTTCACAATCAGCTGAGTACACTATGGAGGCAGGTGTCTGAGCAGTACGCACATACATGAACAAACACAGTCTAGTTACTTTGTACTATTGGTTTAACTATTTACTAAATATTTAAAAAACAAACAAATAACCCAAACTTTGGGCCCAAATAGCCCAAACAAAGCTACTCCCTCCTTCTCTCCTGCTGAACTCTTGATGGCAAAGTTTAAACTAAACAGTTACACAACTATCACCATTGTAGTTATCTATATTCCCCCCAGAGACAACATTAATATCCTCAAAAACATCCTCTCCCACCTCTTCCAAAACATTGATAATGAAACCATCCTTCTTGGGGATGTAAATATTAACTGGCTTACTCTACAAGCACCAAATACTACTTCATTCATCAACCTACATGCCTTAGTGCAACTAATGTCTTCACCCACTCATACTACCAAATCTCATCTCCCTAGCTCTCTTCTAGATTGGACTTTAGTCTACCACCCCCACAAATACCATAATCCTGAGACTCTGCCCAAATCCCCCCTGTTTGAGTTGTCAAATATACTCATCACTTCATTAGGCCCAACAGATACATTACCTCCACAAACTTTCCTTCTGCCCTATGACCTTCAAAGACCATCTCTCCAGAATAAGCTGGTCACATCTAAACTTTCTCCCCCCTGACAAAGCTGCACATTCATTTAACACTAGCTTCCTAAATGTCCAGAACTCTCTCACTCCTCTCTGCACTGTCAGGATTAAATCTAATATATCTCCTTGGTTAACAAATCCAACCCATACCCTAATGAAACATAGACAGGCTGTGGAAATCATGGATAAAAACTAAGCACCCCATACATTTACAAAAATATAAAGAACTTAGAAACCTGGTAAAAAACACATCTACAAAGACAAAAAGGACTACTGTACCAAATTCCCCTCTACAAAAGCTCAGACCCCAAAAATTCTGGAACTCCATAAACCAAATCTTGCATCCTGGATACCCTTCCTCCCCAAACCCCTGTCCAAACAACACACCTGAAGAAACAGCTGACTTATTCAACACCCACTTTATCGAATCTTTATCTAAAATGATCAACTCATACCCCTCTACAAATACTAACTATTCTCCCAAATCTTCTCCTTCTCCCAACCCCTCAAATACATTTACTCTCAAAATAATACCTACCAACTATATTAAATCTTTACTGTCTAACTTAAACCCTGCTCTCCTTCCACTGATAATCTTCCCCCCTATTTCCAGAAGATTGCAGCTAAATCCCTGGCTTTCCCTGTATCTATCCTAATAAATCGCTCCATCTCCAACTCATATGTTCCCTCCATATAGAAAAGATTTTACACCTTACCTATACATAAAGGAGGTAACTCCACTGACATCACTAATTTCAGACCAATTGCCATCCTGTCTCCTCTCTCAAAAGTATTGGAAAAATGTATACACAAAGAAGTCATGCAATACCTCCTTCAGGAAAATGTCACAAAGAAGTCATGCAATACTTCCTTCAGGATAACTTAATTAAACCTACCCAGCATGGCTTTCACCCTAAACATAGTACCACAACTAATCTCTTTTATAAATACAATCTCTCTGACTTGTGACAACAATAAACTGGTCTCTTGCCTATTCCTGGACCTTTCTAAGGCATTTGATACGGTCTCTTATCTCCTTCTTTTGAACAAATTATCAAACCTTAATTTCTCTTCTTCCACTACAACCTGGTTTTCTAGTTACCTCTCTGATTGTCTACAGTCTGTCAAATGGCTCTCAGCTCTATCACCTCCCTCCCAATCAAAATGGGAGTCCCCCAAGGATCTATCCTAGGCTCACTAATCTTTAATATCTTCACTAATCTTCTGCATACCTCCAGTCCTCAGTCATCCCTCATACAATATGCAGATGACTCTACAGTCATCACCATCACAGACAACCACTCAGACCTCCACACTGCTACCCAAGCATCCTTTAACTCCATTGAATCCTGGCTCTGTGAAACCTACTAATTCTCAACCCTAAGAAAACTAAACTATTACTCTTTCTCCCAAAAGACCTCACTAATCTCAAATCTAGTTTTACCATACTGTCCCTCACTGACACAGCTATCACTGTCGAATGTAGATCTAAGCTTCTAGGTGTAACAACTGATGACCAACTCAAGTCTGATCTACATTTGTATAACTGCATTACAAAGACACATCAAAAACTTGAACTTGTTTACTGCAACAAAAAGTTCTTAACAAGCAATGCAAAAATAAAATTTTTCCATCCATACCTTCTTCCTAGCCTATTATATAGCTGTCACATTTTTACTAATCTGAACTCCTCACTCTAAGCTAAACTAGAATCAGCCCTTAACAAGGTGCTAAATTTGCTGCACACCATACTTATAAGTCTCAACACTGTTTTTCTCTAAGACACTTAGACTGGCTGGAATTACCCTACCAGCTCATCATCTCTCAACTACAAATACTCCACTCAATTATATACCAACAATCTTTCTGTCCTAGCCTAACTTCTATTATCTTAAAATATCCCCAACTAGGTCTCTATGCAGCTTGGACCAAAACCTGCTACAAATTTATAAACTCAAGTCCAAAACTGGTTGCAGCCTTTACAGCTGCAACCCTGCCAAATTTTGGAACAAACTGCCCTTAGAAATTAGATTCCTCAAATATCTTAAACAATTCAAAACAGCTACCAGAGAATACCTAAAAACAAAATGGTCTTGCCACTGCTTTAGTCCTCCTTAAACTACTCCCCTATGACTCTTTGACTGTTATAACCTCCTTCCTCCCACCTACACCCTCATCTCGTATAATCTCATAAATCCTCCTTTCCTTGAGCTACTATCTAGTCTTACAATTCTTTTCTAGCCTTTTTTTATTTCTCTATTATCCATTACCCTCCCTCTCAACTTCTCTTATTTTTTCTCCACCAACAGAATACATATATACCATAATTATAACAAACACATTGCTGATTATCTGTAATGTATTTGTGGCATTGGAATTATGTCTACTCCTGTCACAGCCTTCATGCCAAATACTTGTGTAAAACTATTCTCACTTTGTATGTATATACTGTATAATAATGAGTTTGCTTATTGTCTAATTTTCTCTGCTTGATAGTATTCTATTGTGGAGCTTTTCTCCCTGGGTCTATGCTGAAAATGGGCCACTCAGCCTAGTCAGACTAACCCGGTCAACAAATGTAAAATAAAATAAATAAATAAACTGCTCAGCTGTTCACTAAATACATACCGAGAAAACAGGAGTTAGACAAGTGTCCATCATCTGTATAAACACCATAAGTACCGAGGTATGGAGACACAACTCTCTGTAAAAGTGACTCAAGTTTTAAGTATTCCTCTGTTGCTCCTTTTGATTCATGAACTCCCTAGAAGACAAGAAAAAGAGAGCAAAAAAGTATAATGTTTAGAAATGAAAAGAACTATCTACCTTTTTATCTAAATTTGTAAAATCATAAGCTATAAATCAATGTAAAATGCAACATCTCATTAAAGACTTCCGGCAGAGAAGAATGAAATGCTAATCAGACTCACTCATGCTGAGGCTTTCATTTATTTCTTAATGTATTCATTCATTTATTTATTTAGGTTCTCACTGTAACTCTGCCATCGGCTAAGTCACAGGTCCAATTCCTGAACATTAATTTCACCTTCCCCATTACTTGTCTGCCTTATACTTTTGAAATGTGGCCCCTAATAAGGAATTCTTAGTTTGACCCATCATTGAACATGCACAAAGAGTTAAGCAGGGCACCATCCATATAGCTATGGAGGGATCTTTTGTATGCCCTACGCACTTATCTATCTCTGGGTCTCAATGTGTATTATTTTATTTAATTTATTTAACATTTGTTTACCAGGATTTTCATCGGAGGCCCATGGAGAAATCCTGAAGATGCATGTCTTTGTAATGTGGGAGGAAACCAGAGTATCCGGAGAAAACTCACACAAATGCAGGGAGGACATGCAGACTCTGCACAGAAGGCACTCCAGCCAAGAATCAAACTGGAGAACCTTTTGCTGTGAAGCAACAACGCTACCACTGCACCACTGTGCCGTCTGTTATTATATATGCACACACCTCTGGATTAGTGTTATTTCTCTAAAACAATCATTACTATTCTTTGAATGTAAACCCTTCTCGTCCACCCGGGTTAGTTAAGCTGAGAAAAATGAAATTCCACCCTATTCTGGGCCAGCACCACAGGGAGCTGGTTATGGCCTTTATTTATTCAGAATACAAACATCTTCTTGTCCAGTGTCCTGCAGAAATAAGACATTGATAATGTTTAATTGACTACTGAAATGCACTATTTGAATTATACAGAATTGTGTATTGTCTGTTTGTTAACAAGCTATTTACAGAGGTTAAAGCAGAAGGAAATAGAACCATGAATCATTACAAAACAAATATTTAGCATAAAGTTTTATGTCAATTATTATATCTGTTAACAACATTTCTGTAGCTGGCATGAAGGGCAATCCCTTCTTTAACAATGACTATATGACTGAATGAGTATACAACAGAGGGAGAAAACGCCCATTACAGCAAGCAGAAGGGGAAGTGAATCGGACTTTGAAGAAGATCTGGCAAGTACATCAGGACATTTAATATGTAATATGTAATATTTCTTCAAGAACTTTTAGTGCAATAGAATTGTCATTGTTAGAGAAGGGATTGTTCTTCATACCAGCTACAGAAATGTTAACAGATATAATAACTGACATAAAATGTTTTGCTAGGAATGTCATGTTAAAGACTATGTTCTCTTTTGAAAATAAATTTACAGTTTATAGGAAACCCAGTACATACATGCCTATATTAGATCTTAACATAGACATTTTTACAAAAATGTGTGAAAAAGATGTCAGAGATTATTTTTTAAGTGGAAAAACGAATCAGAAGTTCTGTAACTTGAATAATGGTGAATGGCAAGCTTTGATAAATCTGCAAATGGACAATACTCTTGTTTTTAGACCTGCTGATAAAAGGGGGTCTCTAATTATTCTAGATAAAGAGTTCTATGTGACACGAACGAAAGGCATGTTGAATGATAAAGATGTATATAAGAATATAACTTTGCTCGAAGTACAAAATGGTATAAACAAGATAGAGTCCTTAAAGGGTATCTAGCTGAGTCTATGATTACTATAGACCTGTTACATTATTTTAGGGTGCCACTACCATTAATACCTGTATTGAATGGCAGGCCAAAGATCCACAAACACCTGAACATGCTACCAATGAGACCGAAAGTGTCAGGCAAGGGATGGGCGACAGAGCCAATGTCTACATATGTTGAAAAAGAATTAAGACAGTTAGTGAATAAATCTGAGACCATTTTATCTGATACTAGGCAATTTTTGCAAGATTTGTTTATATGTGTTGATAACGGTTTAGATGTGAGAAATTTGATTTTCCTGACCCTGGATATGCAATCTTTGTTTACCTGTATACCCAATATAGAAGGTTTAAACCTGCTGAGTAGTTTTTTTAATAGAGAATAGTGATTTGGATGAAGTCAAGATTATATTATGTTCTTTGATTAGCTTGATTTTAGAGCACAATGTGTTCTTATTTAATGGAGAATATTACTGGCAGCAGCAGGATGTAGCCATGGTCACCCCCTGTGCTAACAGTTATGCAAATCTGGTTATGTCTCAGTGGGAGAAGAATAATGTTTTGAATAACAATGAATTCAGGAAGTATATAGTATTTTTAAAAAGATTTGTAGATGATCTCTTTTTTCTGTGGCAAGGGCCAGAAGAACTTATTCCAAGTTTTATAGAATACCTGCATACAACAACATCATTTTTGAAATTTACGTATAAGTATTCAAGATCTGATATAGATTTCTTAGATGTAGAGCTTTTTAAGATAGCAGGAGGAGAAATAGCTACAAAACTATATAGGAAACCATGTAAGGTGAATACAACATTAACCAGGAACAGCATGCACCCCTCGAGAACATTTAAAATGTGCTTAAAGGTCAAGGAATGATAATATCAAGGCTTGATAGTCAGGTTAACACCTTTGAATGTAACTTGAACAAGCTGACTAAAGAATTTGAAGAAAGAGGGTATAAAGAGAAAGAAATTGGCAATATGAAGTAAGAACACTAAGAAGCAGTTCAGCTAAGCCTTATTTCTCTAAGAAGCAAGACATAGTAAGAAGGAATCAGTCAATGCAATCACGTTCAAATAGGGTGGACTTTTTAATGTATTGTAATATTTTGTTATATTGTAAAGAAAAAATTACCAGTTTTGCTTGCAGATAAGAAAACTACAGAAGTTGTAGGCCTACATTCCCATTTTGTTTTCAAAAATAAGTACTCACTTGAACGTATTTTATGCCATGGACAAAAAGTGAGAATAAAGAGGTCCATACTAGGAGGCACTTCACAATGTGGTACATGCAGATATTGTGAGTGCATAGATAGTGAAAATATATTTACACATCCCATTACTAGTCAGCAATTTAAACTGAAAGTGAATGCAGATTGTTCCACAGCAGATATAGTTTACCTGGCATGCTGTCAAGCATGCTCTTGTTTTTACATAGGAAAGACAAAGAAAGTTAAGGGATAGGATAAGAGAGCATCTTTTAGCCATTAGGAATAGAGATTATAGGAATGCCCTTGTAAAACATGTATGTGAAGCAGGGAAGGCACACAATTTTAAATTTAGGGTATTAGAAAAGAGGGAACATAGTCAGCATTTAGGAGATATGAATAACATAGTAGAACAAAGTGAAACTAAATGGATAGTAAGGATGGGTATGTACCCTTAAAGCCTATATCACTTGTTAAGCAATTAGTGTTTTAGTATATATGAAGTGCATTTTTAAGCTGTTTTATGATGGTCTGAAGAAGTGCTCTTGTAAGAGCATGAAAGTGCTAACCTTTTTATTGAATTAAACTTTTTACTTGGAGCTGACGTGGTTGGTTTGTAGATTTTATCTTATGGATTATTGCTCTCTTTGTTACTTCCACAACCTTTGTCACATTGAAGTACCTGCTCTTTTCATTTTTCCTTTTAAAACTACCAAAACTACTTAAATTATGTAAGTTTATAGCAAGATTGTTTCAAAATCTTGTAATTTTAACAGTAATAAACTACTCTCTGATTTTGAGATTCCCTTTTTAGTACAAATGTAATATTCTTATGCTTGTATATTTTAATACAAGTATTAACAACAATGCTGTACATGATTTGTAATATAGGGTCAAGAAGTATCTTATATGCTAATAATAACTTTCTCTATTATAGGTACAGAGACTATACAAGTTTAACAACTTACACCAAAGGCCATAATCCATAAATCTGTATTTCTCTATTGTTTTTGTAAATCTCCTTTGGACACCTTCAGTTGTTTTTTTCATTTTCCCTGACTATAAATACAAAAAGTGTTATTGTACTCCAGTAATGATCTTATATACGTTTTAAATACCAATGTCAATACATGTTCATCCCTAGTAGCTAATCTCCTTAACGGGTACCCCATATACTTAGCTGCCTTTATAGAAATTTGATCTGAATGTGCACTGGAGGACAACTTAGATGTAATAAGTATACCCAGTTCTTTATATTCCTGTACCTCATTTAATGGGGAAGACACAAAAAATACAAGCCTTAGGCATCTATTTTAAAAATGCATTATCTTAGCTTTGTTTAGACTGATTGTTAAACCTGTTTCCAGTGGCCAGCAACTTAGAGACTGTAAATAATTATTCAACTGATTTACATCAGATGGATTTTGAATTGAGAAACCAATCTTGCAGTCATCAGCATACTTATAAACCCAGAATTTATTTTTATTGGGTAATGTAGCAAACATCATATTAAACAAGACTGGCCCCAAGACAAAACTGGCCCCAAGACAAAACATTGAAGTACTCCAACTTTAACCTGTGAGTAATCAGAATAAGAATGCTGTAGTCTTACACATTGTTGTCTCCCCTGTAATCAGTTAACAATCCACCTTATGATGCATGTATTAATTTTATGTTTCTGTAAACATTTAATAATAACCTTGTGAGGTAAACTCTTAAAAAGTGTTGCAAGATCCAGTAAAATAACTCCAAGATATAGGCCCAGATCCAAGGCCATTGTTATTTGTTCATAAAAGCTAATCAAGTTACTCAGACTAGATAGCCCTTTTAAGAAAAAATGTTGATTAATATCAAAGATTTCTATGTTTCCTTTTGATTTCTCATCAAGATTTAATAGATCTCCCAAAACATTTTCCGAAGAAGGAAATTAAACTTGCTTTTACATCCTAAGTTGCAACTGGTACTGCATTTTTTATATTTTGATTCCCATTAAGGAATAGGTCTAAAATTACCCACCTGATCCTTTGAGCCACCTTTATGAGCTAGTGTTACATAGAAGAGTTTCCAAGCTAACAGTTTATTAAATATTAAACATAAAGCAGGTAAACTAGTAGTTTTACAGAATTCAACTGACTTGTGACCAGATAAGGGCCCATAGGCCCATAGAGGTAGTGTCTTTTAACTTGGCAACTGCTCTGGTAATATTTGTTCCTGTTATCAATGGACATGGCATTGTTACAGAATAGCTATAGACATCATCATTATCTATACTATCTCTCCAAATGATTAAGAAGAATAAATTAAATTCATTGGCAATTCTACCAGGCTTAATAATTGTGTCATCATTAATTAACAGCATAGTTAATGAAAAAGTATTGGTATTAATTTCATTTATACATCTATAAAAAGCCTTTGTATTTGAAGTATTACCAATTAATTCATTCTCAAAACTTATTTTTCAGTTAGTAACTCCCTTTTTCAAGTTCTTAAAAAATACATTGAATTTCTTTCTATTCATACCTTACTAAAGTTTTTAAGCTCTGCTTTTTCTTCTAGTATGATCTCAGAATTTCTTTGCGCCACCAAACTGGAAAAGTAGAATTGTTTCTCTTTGTTTACTATAGTAGTAACTCCCTCCTGAATATAGTGTTTCTCCAAAACACCATATTCATAGCAGCTATCTGATCTATCAACTGTAGTCATCCAATCAAATCAAACATAATGCTCAGCAAAACTTTTTATATATAACTTTCCATATTCATATGTTTTTAAATGTGTAGTTCCAATTAATGAATTATCAATAACAAATGTGAGAGAATGATGGTATTATGACCCTAATGGTTGAAGTACCTTTATGGATTGAACTTTAGTCAGTATGCTAGTCAATAGGAGGTCAAGATACTTTTCCCCTCATATTCAATTTTATCAGTTGATTCATTCCATAGTATGAGATAAGATCAACAAATTATTTAGCAAAGTGACTTCCAACATATTACAGGATAATTTAAATCACACAATAATAGTATGTCACCTTTACAATGTAGGCACTCATCTAAGTTATGTAAATACTCCCTAAGCAAAGTTTTGTCCATATTTGGTGTACACTATGACAGTACTGTAAACATAAGCTGTTTTGCTGTACCTGTATGAATCTGAAAAGTCATTGTCTCATACACAGGTGTATTCTTAAACTGGATGCACCTATAAAACTACCCCACTGCATCTTGAACCTTGCCTTAAGCATTCATATTTAACAAAATATTTTAAGTAAAAAAGAAGAATCCCAAGCTTTTGTTACCACTGTTATTTTATATTGTTCTGCAGTTATTATACAGCTTCATTCAGTGAACTTATTTCTTAAACTTCTAGCATCACTTAAAATACATTTGACTGGTACCTGTGTAACTTTACATGTGCTTTTTGTTGTAATACAAAAAGGATGCAACTGGTCAATAATTTTACAAGCCATAAAGCTTGCCTCATAGGTACTTACGTGAAAATTGTCTTGAGCAAATATCTAACTTCAGATGTTTTTTAAGGTTTTTTTGTGTATGGATCACATTATCAGTTCTCTGCCTTACTCTTTGGACTATCGACTTCACCAAGAGTGTTCACAAAGTGTCTAGCTCCAATTATAGTTCAAGGGTAGCCATATTGTTTACATATTTAGACAATTTGCTTATCTGTGCAGAGTCTTTTTCAAAGTCTCAGGAATCGCTTTATTGGGTTAGGGATGTATTTTACAAGTTGGAGTTCCAAGAGAACATTCAAAAGTCTTTCTTGACTCCTTCTCACAGGATTGTGTTTCTGGGATGTCAACTAGACACCACAGTTCAAAGAGCTTTTCTTTCACATGAAAGATATATCTAGATCTACATCTATTTCTAGGGTTATTCACTCAGATTTTGGTCACTTCGAGGGAATACTTCAGGATTTTGGACCTCATGTCTAGCATGATTCTCATGATACTCTGACAAGACTCCACATGAGAAAGATACAGTTGTATCCAATGTCTCTGTCATCCTGATTTTTTTTCAAATTTCAGTGCTGGGGTTTGCTAGAAGAAAAATTACTTGATGGAGACAACAGAGATCCCTAAATCCAGTTATCCACTTCTCCCAAAGCTGTCAGTCATGTCAGATACCTCAGACTTTGCTAGGGGGAGCAGTTTCTGGAGGGATAAAAGTACAAGGTATGTAGGACACAAGGACAGATTTAGCACATACATACAAAAGATATGCTTGCCCTGACTGAGGCATTAGACTTTCTGAATGATCTTTGGTACCCAGAACCTCTTCTAGCTGTTTAGACAATACCACAGTCATATGGTACACCAACAAGGAAGTGAGAACCAGGGTGTATCCCATTTGCAAGTTAGCCTTCTTAGCTTGGGACATAGCTTCACAGCACAATCTCATTCTGTATGCATCCTACATTCTATAAGAGCAAAGCTAAGCAGGACAAGAGCAGACCTTTCATAAGGGATCTTCCAAGATTTTCTGTGAGGAGTTCCTCAAGCAGACCTTTTTGCCCCCTCTCTGAACAATTAGCTGGCAAGATTCTGCTTCAGAATTCCATGCAAAGGAGGCCTGGAAGACAGATACCTTTTTGTTTCTTTTCCTTGGACAGGAATGTTCCTTTATGCTTTTCCACCATTTCCACTAATATCCAAGGTTCTTCTGAAGATTCAGAAGGAACCCTCCACAAGATCTTTGTGATATCTCCCTTCTGGCTCAGGCAACCATGGTTCTCCCTTTTTTTGGAAATGGCCAGGGGCAATTACCACAAGTTTCTTCACAGACTGGATGTACTCACACAAGAACAGAGGTGTCTGACATCCCCTGACACCAATCAACTTCATTTGACTGCCTGGATAGTAGGGTCTTAATTCGTTTTTGGCACCTCTTTCCTGAGGACATGCAGTGGATATTAATGGAGGCAAGAAAACCTGCTACTAGAAAATCATATATTTGTAAATGTAAAATATTTTCTAATTGGCGCCAACAATATAACCAATACTCTTTCAGGGCTAGTTGTCTTCTGATTTTACAACATCTGAGTGAATTACTATCCTATGGCCTTCCTTTATTTTCTACCAATGTTCATTTATAGGCCATTTCAACTTGTCTGCCAGTGGAACCTACACTTTCAATGAAGTTTCATGTCAAAATGCTTTTTGAAAGGGGTTTTGTGTAACAGGCCTCCAAGAAAACTGTGGTCTCTCCCTGGGATCTTAATTTTGTGTTAGAAAATCTAACATTTGCTTCATTTGAGTCCAATAATTTGATTGACTTGAAGTTCTTAACATGGAAAACAATTTTACTGATTGGTCTGATCTCGGCAAGAAGAGTATCTGAGTTGCAAGCTCTTACAGTGAGTGAACCCTATATCATTTTCCACAGGGAAACAGTTTCTTTGAGAGTTAATCCTTCCTTCATGCCTAAAGTGGTATCTGGGTTTACTTTAAAGCAAATTATCCATCTCCCCATTTTCTTTTCTGAACTCAAAAATGAGGGAAAAAGGATACTCCATATCTTGGATATCCAGAGACAACTCCAGTACTGTCTTGACTAAATATTCCAGATCTTAAGACCAATTGCTCATTTCTTGTGAAGGTAAGACAAAGGGACAACCTGTGTCAAAACAGACTATTTCAAATTGGTTGTCTAAGGCTTTTACCATTTAGTATACTCATTACAAGAAAAACTATTCAAGGCAGGGTCAAAGCCCAACCTACCAGGACCTTTGCTTCATCTATGGCTTTTTGGAAAGGGTTGGATTCTAGAAGTATTCTAGAAGCAGCAACTTGCTTCTATTTACATATGTTTACAAAGCACCATAAGCTCGATTCCCTCTCTAGGTCTAGATCATGGGTACTTATGTATTATCGCAACCAGATTTTTAACGTCCTGTAATTATTAATGTTTTTGCAAAATTATTTGTAGGTTAAAGTAAAACTGAGTGCGTATACTTCCACTTAATACTGTTTCACCTTGCTTGAGAAACATTAACCAGAATAAGAAGTGCAAGCAGGAGGCTGTGAAACACCTGCAAGCGGACAACAATTTTCAGCAAGAGCATTTTCACACAGCCTACAACCATTCTGTGTACCACTCTGCCCAGAAATGCAGGGCAACTGCGATCCTGTAAAAGTTTCACTTGTCTGTATTACTTTTGAACTGACCTTCCTAAAGCAAAACTCAGTAGTTATGGTACTTTTCTTAACATAATCTGGTGTCTGTATTTATTTGGTATGAAAGTCAAGCTCCTTCATAAACTGTTTGTTGTGGGCACTGCACTTAAAATTCCAGTAGTACTTCTCCAGACACTGGCTATAATGCACTTTGAACTAAGAATTCAACTTGCAGGATTTCTCCTAGGCTGACGATGCTCCAAACTTACAGATCATGGTCACTTTAAAAAGGAAATCCTCTTCTTCGGGTAAACGGTCTGTTAAACAGAAGTTAACCTGCCATGCAGACAGCCGTCCTAGAGCAGAAAGGAGGAGTCCAGATTTGCTGCTAATATAACGACACTCACTTCCTCACACCCTGCTTGTGAGTAAACAATGTAAGTCAGTGTTTGCATCCCCACAAATACAAGCTCAACTGACTTATTTCTGGGGAATTAAACCTTTCTAACAGTATACTGCTGTTGATTTTAGGCTTATTACATGTAAATGTTAGCAAATGTTTTAGGCCATCGAAAACTGTAGTAATTAGAGTGCATTAAAAATCTTGTTGCGATAATACGCAAGTACCAGATCAGGTTTTGTAAAGACCATTCTCGAGGGGCTCCTGGACCCTTCTCCTTCCACATTTGAAATGTAGTTAGCTAAGGTAATCTACCCATATAACTAAGGCTACAGCAGCAGTGATCAATATGATGAACCCACTTTATCTCCTCCATTACCTCACTACTTAGCAATACTACCAATTCCACACTCTTCATACCTCCCTCCCCCTTCAGACCCCAGTACTTCTCCTTTCTCTCTTAGAATAATTCATACCAATAATATACAAAGTCTCCTTACTAAAATAAAACCCTGTACTCTTGCTGCAAATCAGTTACCAGGTGAATTCCTGAAAATTGCTGCTCCATCCATCCCTTACCCTATATCTATTCTTATTAACCGCTCCATTTCTGAACAGTATGTTCCTCTTCTTTGGAAAATATCCCATATAATACCCCTCTATAAAGGAGGTCCCTCTACCGGACATTCCAACTAAATACCTTTAGTTATTCTTTCCCCACTTGCCAAAATCTTAGAAAAATGTCTACATAAACAGATATTAGACTACCTCCTACAAAATAATCTGTTATCCAATACTCAACACTGCTTTTGCCCCAAATATAGTACTAACACTGCACCCATAAGTTTTAACAATAGTGTAAATCACCTTAAAAACAAAAACCACCTTGTCTCTGCTACCTTCCTTGATATGTCAAAAGCATTTGACACAGTATCTCATCAAATTATCCTCAGCAAACTTGCCACTCTTAATATCAGCCCTGAAACCTTTTGCTGATTTTACAGTCATCTCTCTAACTGTAAGCAAGCCATCTTATGGGAAAATAAGCTTTCATCCCTATCACCCATTAGTGTTGGCATCCCATAAGGCTTTATCCTGGGCCCACTCTTTATTATTTTTACAAATTATCTTTATTCCACAGGTGAACCTGCCACCATCATTCAATATGCAGATGATGCTTCCCTTATCTGCTCTGCCCCCACCTTAAATAAACTCCAAGAAAAAACTCAGGCTGCCCTCCGTAGCATCAGAAAGTACCTATCAGATCACCAACTCATTTTAAACCCGAACAAAACCAAACTTATGGTATTCTCTAATTCCTCCAAAGAAAACTCCAACACATCTATCTATCTATCTATCTATCTATCTATCTATCTATCTATCTATCTATTTAATCTTTGTCTCTAATGACACTATAATTGAACCCGTTGAACACACTAAACTCCTCGGTGTTACCCTAGACAGCAGCTTAAAATTTGACAGACATATTGCTTTAACAATCAAAAAAGTTAATATAAACAGACTCAGTGCCAGACTAACTATAGCTAGGGCTCACCTCTTATCCACCTTTCTGTACTGCTCACAAGTTTTTACAAACCTTCAAAGGTCGGACTTAAATAACCTTGAATCTTGTTTTAATAAAATAGCTAAATTTGCTGCAAACCTCCGCCACAGATCTCATCATTAAATACTATAACTATGAATATGACTTGAGATGTTGTTTCAATGTTTTAGTCTTTTACTGTATTGCAATGTGTGTTTATTACTGTCTCTGGTTATTTTAAAATGTGATTGATGTTTTACACATTTGAACTCTTTACTGTTTTCAACTTTGCTTATACTTTCGTCTTCATCAACTCAACTGAAATGAACTCCCTAATTTACTTACCCTCAACCAGTTAATAGCAACCCACTCTGTTATCCATAAGCCTGACTACTGCCCAGCCCTATCTGACCTTGTTCAACCTTATTCTAACCTTACCTCACTGAGGTCAGCAGATAAAATACTGCCCAAGGTTAACAAAACCCACAACTCTTATGGCAACTCATTATATACTCACAATATAGCCAAAACCTGGAATTCTCTTCCACAGTACTACCTATCTACCTCTGAGACACAAAAGTTCAAACAGCTCCTAACAGAATATTTCTCAAATCACTGGCTATGCTCCTGCACCTCCTCTGGCTACGCAATTTCCCACTCTGCTCCTCCATCTCCACTTTAAGATTACTCTCCACTCTTAACCTGCTTGTAGCAACACTACTCTTTTTGCCTACTAAAAAAAAAATGTTTAAATACTATAACTATGAATATGACTTGAGATGTTGTTTCAATGTTTTAGTCTTTTACTGTATTGCAACGTGTGTTTATTACTGTCTCTGGTTATTTTAAAATGTGATTGATGTTTTACACATTTGAACTCTTTTACTGTTTTCAACTTTGCTTATACTTTCGTCTTGCAATCTAGTCTATTGTACTACAGTCCTTATTTTAATTTTTTTGTCACCTACTTTATGTATGCTGTTTAACTATTGTAACTTCTTTTGGGAGCTTTTCCTCCCTGGGTCTCTACTAAAAACAGGCTTCTCGCCCAGCCAGACACTACCGGGTTATAAAATAAATTAACATAGTATAGTTGTGTAAATAAACTTATCATAACGGTAAATGTTCAAATGATCACTGCGGCAGAAGCTGCACCCATCCTCTACCCTACTTGTTTTTTGATATGTTGTTTATGTCAGGGTGACATTATTTATTTTTTGTTCTTCCTAGCATTGTCCTTTCAGTGCTCAACCTCCCTATCTGTGTTGGCAAGAAAGGTCTGAAAGATTTGGCACCTAAACCTATCTTTTAGTCAGCTCATCTCAATCTGCCTGACAGTTTGGGAGCATGAAAGGTGCCGTGAAACTTTGGAAGCTGGCTGGCTGTTACATCCTTGGCAGCTGAGGCTACTGCCCAAGTGATTATTCGAACATCTACTGTTATGGTAAGTTCAACTAACACAGCTGTACTTTTTCAGATGCAGCAGCCTAAGCTCTTATCTCAAGGAAATTGCTGTTCCACCGAGGAGCATGTAAACACTATCCAGTGTCAGTAAGACTGTCTAAAAGGAGCTTATGGTTGATAGTATCAAAGTCATTCAATAGATTAAGGAGCAAAGTTCTGCTAGTTTTGTTACTGTTGTATTCAGTTATATCAACATGAATTGCATCTGTTCAATGTCCAGTACAGAACCCATGACGGGAGTTAGTAAGTTGTTTTTGGAAGACCTTGTAGTGTACTCAGTTTTCAGATTATATTGAAACTGGACATAGGAAGGCTACAACTATAAAGCTGTTGACTGCTGCAGACAGACACACCTTATGTAACAGGATTATTATTTTTTACTTTTAGAGTTTTGGTACTTGCATTCCAGTTAAATAATTATTTATCTGCAATGCAACTGAGAAACAGATAAGAGAAGCAGTATTCCAAAATGGGTGGCACACTGTCTGCTTACAAGAACAGGGTTTCAGCTTCTGCAGACAAAGCTTTTATGGACAGCATATACTGCTAGCATGAGAATAACTGTCAAAATGATGACTACATTAATGATGGTCAAGTTGAGTTGACGTGTTCACTGCAGAGTCCAACGAAAGTGTGCTCAGGCAAGTTCAGTCCATATTACAGAAGAGCATACGGGGAAGTCTAGACAATATTACCAAAGGCAGCACAGGGAAGTCCTGCCCATATTATGGAGTATGCTTTTAAATGTACACACACTGAAATTCATAAGAGCTCAGGAAAAGGAGTATATTTGTGCTTTCTGGATCTCACTTTGATGATAAACAGCAAATATGGCAGCTGCTCACTGATGGTATCCTCCATAATATCAGTTGCTGAAAAACTGTCAAGGCCAGACACTAGCATCCACTCAAGTATCTACTGTCTGCCAGATATTTTATTATTTCTATTATGGGGGTAAAATGAGATGTGCTTATCCAAATAATTGTGTAATATGTAGCAGAATGAGAAATGTGTCCCAACAAAGGTAAATCTTTTTTAATGTGGGCATGTTAGCCGATGTAGCAAGTTTTTATCAGTTTCAACTGGAAAATGAGAGAGAATATAAATACACACAAGGTTTATTCACTTGTTTTGTTTATTTGCATAGAAAAATGAGAGAATCCATATGTGTAGACTACAGGAGATGAGTAGGTAGGAGAGGGCACTTCAAAGAGTTACGGTATACAATGGCAACATGTGCTGTCCAGTTACATTGCACATCTTGCTTGAAAATGTCGAAATGAGTCTGTATGGATTACATTTCCTAGGTTTTAGATCTTAACTTTTGATACAGTTCCAATACTAAGACTGCAGAAAGATAGTCAGCCGTGCAGCAGTGATAACTTACTACATGTAAGTGGAATCACTTGACCAAGTAAGATTTTTTTAGTTGGAAAAATGAATATCTTCAAAAGATAGCAGTCACCCATTCACTCTTACACGAGTTCTCATGGGGCAGATAACTACTGTGGAGCCAGACATGTGCGTGTGTGTGTGTGTGTGTGTGTGTGTATGTGTGTATGTGTGTGTGTGTCTCTCTCTGCATGTGTTTGTCTGGGTAGATGCATGATGGGGGCTAGGTAGGGAATGCTGAGCCTGTATGTGTGTTAGTGCATGCTTGCAGGAGTACAGACAAGTGTTTTCTTGAAGGTGAGTGGGGGTGGATTGTTTGTGGATGAAGGGAAGTCCGGATGTATGTGACTGAGTGCGTGCGTGTGCATGGGTTTCTGAGTGTGTGTGTGTGTCTGTGTGTGTGTGTGTGTGTGTGTTTTTCTGGTAGAGGAGTGCCTTTCTAATGCAGTGCATGGACTGCTAGGCTGAACTCCAGAGTGCTCAGATCTGACAGCATTGTGTCCTCTTCAGAGACATGGTAATGATCCACTAATGAGGTCTTTCTTATTAGGTCTAGAGCATGTCTCAAAATCAGAATTTCTCTCCATTGCACTAACTGACAAACCTGCACTGGGAAATTAGCCCGTCATCATATCCTGTGTAAACATCAACATTATTATTTAAAAGTGTGAGAAGCTGTAGATTGATATTAGATATATACTAACTATAAACAGTAAAGAAAGTGTGACCCTACATAAACAACTAAGGTATTCCATACAATTAAAAGTAAGATCGAATCTATATTGCATTAATTAAGAACAGTAATATCACACAAGTTTCAAGTTTAAATATAGTAAGGCAGAAAGAGTATATTAAAATATTTAAGTAGAGGATGGAGATATTGATAGGGTTAGACTAAGGAAAGGAATAGGAAAGAGAGAGACGAAATTGGTTTTACTTTTAGTAAATTAGCAACTATCGGCTGATAATAGATTATCATTTTTAGACTATATATATGACTTAAACAGATGTGCCTATAAGTGTATGCCTATGGTCACATAATACACACATTAAATCTAAAGTAGTTTATACTGTGTTATGGCTTTTTTGTTAAGCATTTGAGGACGTTGTCAGAAGTTTGTTATCTATGTTTCTGAAAAGATATGAGTACTGTAGTTGATTTCTTAATAATGGGAAATAGCTATCATTAAACTGCTTTTTTAAAATATTTCTTCCTTGGGGCCTGACTATGTAACTTGTTGTTTAACAAAAAGACATTGTAAGTGTTAGATGTCTCATCTGAAAGTATGAACGTAAGTAGTGGTGTTAACCAGGGCTCAGTGTTGGGACACCACCTTTTTGACATTTGCTTTCCTGAGCATTAGACTGGAATCCAAAACCTGGTTCAAGGCTCCAGAGAGCACCCCTGCACTACCAGGCTATAACTCATACCACACTTTTCGGCCATGTACCCTGGACCGGAACACCAAAAGGCGGAGTTGTGTCCATATTCATTAAGGATATCCACACCTCCAGGCTAGTTGCTCAGCATAATGCATCCGAGGTTATCCAAGTGCAGCTAACTCTGGGCAAAACTGCAATCCAAATTGTAGCTTGCTACAGGTCCCCCACCATGCCCCAAGATTCCCACTCCTCTTTTCTTGATGTACTGGAAAATATTAGGGTTCAACCAAACACCCTAATAATGGGCGATTTCAACTACCCCACCATTAACTGGGAAAACTACTCATGCACCAACACCTTCACACAACGCTTTCTGGAATTCATAAACTCCAATGCCCTGGATCAACTTATCCACACCCCCACCAGGGGCAACAGTATCCTAGACCTAGTCATTACCAACATGAGTGACCGGTGTTCCACACCTGAAGTCAACTCCTCGTTGGTCCGATCCGACCATAAGCTAATCATCCTTGATATCCACATTCCGCCTCCACCCCCCATTAAGGAAACCATGGTAAAAATTTCTCCAAAGCTAACTTCGTGCTTCTTAAGATAGAAGTGGTGAACTTCATGACACCCATGCAGATGGACAATACAGTTACGACTGCTGAATCCTACACAAATGCACTCCATAAGCACTTACACGAGTGCATGGATTGTGCTATCCCAAACAGAACCAAGACACTATCCTCCAAAAAAAAGGAAGCCAATCTGGTGGTCCCCTGCCATAAACAAACTGTACAATAGAAGGAAGAAATTGTTGCAAAAGAGAGTAAAATCCCATGAGTGGAGGCGCTCCCTGGTCAGCCTCAGTAAGAAGCTAAGATCCCTTATAATATCCTCCAAAGTTAGCTATGAAAACAAAATTGCCACTGATTCTAAGGACAACCACAAAGCATTCTATAGCTATGTCAAGAATCTCAATGGCTACACCCAGATCTGCTCTGAGTTGCAGCACAACGGCATGAAAATTACAGAACCAACTGATATTGCCAACATCCTGGCAGATAGGTTCAGTGCTAACTTTACCCCCCTCTCACCCCCTAAAAGGCCTGTATCTATACAGGAAGAATGCAGAATCCCTGTAATCACAACTACACAGGTAAAAGCTGCACTGTCTAAAGCCAAAAACACAGCATCCATGGGACCAGACAACATCCCAGGTTGCATTTTACATGAACTTCAGAACGAACTGGCTCCCCCACCTAAGCACCATGTTCAATCATAGCCTCACGTCAGGCTTTGTGCCCACTGAATGGTGTACAGCAACAGTTATCCCACTCCACAAAGGGGGAGCCATCACTGATCCCGGGAACTATCGCCCTATTAGCCTGATGAGCCTGGTCTGCAAGCCCATGGAACGTATTATCATCGAACTCATAAACAAAGACATTGGTAACCTCCAAACTCTGGATCCCACCCAGTTCGGGTTTGTGAAAGGCAGATCATGCCTCCTGAACCTGATTGACTTTTTTGAGGCAGTCACCAAAGCCGTAGATGAGGGTAAGGTGGTTCACACAGCCTATCTTGACCTCGCCAAGGCTTTCAACATCATCCCCCATTCTGGAATTATAGCTCACTAAACTAGGTATAAATCCCTGCATCACAAGATGGGTTGCCAACTGGCTCACTAACAGAACCACCACTGTAAAGGTTGCACACTCCAAATCTTACCTCAAACCAGTGACAAGTGGAGTACCACAGGGTTCAGTCCTGGGACCTCTCCTGTTTGGTACAGGCTAACACAGAAGACCTCTGGCTAATGAAGTTCGCAGATGACTGAAAACTAGGAGCCATACTCGAGTCCCCAAATGATGTGGAAATCCTACAGAAGGGCCTCGCTGAGACAGATGGCTGGTGTCAGAGCCATGGCTCAATGCCAATAAGTGCATTGTCATCCTATTTGGAAAAATCTCTGTACCCATGAACTACTACATAGACAGCAGTCTACTTAACACCGAACATGTGATGAGACCTTGGGACCCAGGTGGACAGTAGTCTGTCCTTTGATAGTCACATCGCCACAGTAGTCAGGAAGTCCTTCTACATGGCATACCTCATCATAAAAGGGTTCTCATCCAGGAAAAAAGAGGTCATTGTTCCCCTCTACTCGACACTCATTAGACCCATTATAGAGTACAATGCCCCTTTTGGAATGTACCTCACAAGACATCTGCAGCAGCTGGAAAGGCCACAGAAGTAACTCACAAAGAGGATTACTGGCCTCAAACAGATGCCCTACACTGACCGTCTCAAAAAACTCCAGCTTTACTCTGTAGCATATCGCCTACTCCGAGGTGATCTCTGCCTAACATATAAAGCTATGTCAAACCCAGAGCTGTTGGACATGCTACACCTAAAGAAATCCCAATCCCTCCGAGCTACACGCTCTAGGGACCTAAACCTTGTCACCACAATAAATAGGACATGCTGGAGGGATAGATTCCTGTCCCAGAGACTTCCCATACTCTGGAACAGGCTACCCATCTACGTCAAGCAAAGTTCTTCATTAGCACTCTTCAAGAAAAATCTTGATGAGTGGATGGGAAATAGGATCACTTCTGTGTCTCTGCTCAACAGTGGCACAGGAAAATAACTTTCTTGGATGGTGTAAGCCAGGAAACCTTGTTGGCTAGGCTTACGTAGGCCCTCGGGCTGATAGCCTAGTACCTACCTATAAACCTATGAATAGATAAGTTTTCAGATGTCTGCAAAATGGACGTTACTGTTGAGTTCCCTTCTGATACCCTAACCCTTCAGCAACAACTTACCCACTTAAATGACTGATGTACTGTTCATTCCTAGCAGTGACTGATAACAGAATATAAACAAACAGAAAGGGATAAGAAAGTGCTAAGTGAAAGACCAGCTCTGGTTGAATTTTTACTTGAGTCTAGAACTGAAGCTGCTGTTAAAAAGGGATAATTACTAAGGTATATAAAACAATACATGCTAGGTATAAGAATTAATCATAAGAGGTTAGAAAAGACTGGTAACATAAAGGCAATATACAGAAGAACAGTGGGAGGCCATTTGTATGGCTCCCAAATGTGCATCAAAGTTTAGACAAGATAGATTGATATATAGACAGACAGACAGACACAGGCATATAAATAGGTAGATAGATAGCACTTCTGCATGGAAGTGTTTGCATAGGTATTTTTATAATCCAAGTAGACTTCAGAGAATGTCCTTCCTCAAGCAGAGAACAAATACTGGAATTGTAATTAGAAAGAGATGACTAATTTGTAACCCAGTTTTTGGGAATGTAAAGAGTTTGTAGATTTTTAAAATTCCCCACAGAGTACTTTATCAGAATGATTGTAAAGAAGGAAATTATTCTTTTGAGCTGGTCTATAGAAACTAAAATTCAGAGACTAAGGCTTTACAAAGTTTAATGGTATTGGCTGCCAAAAAAAGCAATTACTAGAAAATTTAGATCAAAACCTAAACCAATTGTAACTGAAGTACAGAGTATTGTAAAGGAGATAAAAGAATTTGAGGTGGTATCTTTTGAAAATGGAAGGAGAAAACTACAAATAAATAAATGGAATTTGTGGGAGCAATGCATGCAGAATAATGTTCAGGAGGGTGACGCAAAATTTAAGGGAAGGAAGGAGTGCAATGCTTGAATGAATAGTTGCTGCAAAAGAAAATATGCATGTATAATGTATGAAAATGAAAATGTTTACAGTTGTTTTCTTTCATATTATTATATACGTACCTATGCCCCAAGTCAAGTCAAAGTCAAAGAAAGCTTTATTGTCTTTCAGAAGTACACAGCAGTGTAGCTGAACAAAATTACAATGCTTTGTTGTCAATACAGGAAACAGTTGCACATATAGACAGAGAAAAATTAATAAAATATCACAGTAGAAATTTAATAAGTAGCAATTAGTAAGTATAAAGTAGGACAGCAGTGACCCACACCTATCCCAGAACAGGAGACCAGGAAGACAAGGAACAATATGAAGGTAATATTGTCAAAGTAAAATTGAAACAATAGCAGCATATCTATGATTAGACTGAATTAATGCACAGTGTGTACTGTACACTTTACAGTCCTTCAGTGTGTTGGTGAGCTACCTTAGCATTACACTTGGTTATTGCACATCCATAAAATAAGCCACTTTACAGGCTAGTTATGTAACAGAAGTGGTTGAGTGTTTTGACAGATGTATGGTTCATTTTTCCAAAGAGTTCAACAGTCTAATGGAGAGCGGAAAGCAACTGCTATTTAGTCTGGTGGTCTTACAATGCAGGCACAAGTGAGGACAAGCGAGTGTAAAGACCATTGGCAGGATGCATTGGATTGCTAGAAATCTTTTTCGCCCTGTCGATGCACTGGCATTTGTATAGATCCTCCATAAGTGTAAGGAAGGTGCCAATGATTCTTTCTGCCGACCTTACAACTCTCTTGAGAGCCTTCCAATCCTAATTGTTACAGCTCCCATACCAGACTGTAATGCTGTTGGTCAGGACACTTTCAGTGGTGCCCATATAAAAGGTCTGAGGTATGAAGCTTGGTAATTTTGCCTTCCTAAGTTTCCTTAGAAAGTGCAAGCATTGTTGAGCTTTTTTGACTGTGCTGGATACATGGACTGACTAGGATAAGTTCTCCTTGATATGAATGCCCAAGAACTTTGTACTCTTGACTCTTTACACTGTCATCCCTTTCATCACTAGAGGCTTGCGTGATATTTGAGATCTTCTGAAATCAACAATCAACTAATTCGTCTTGCTGACATTCAGTGCTAGATTGTTGTTGTCACACCAGATCAGTAGTTGATTAATCGTGTTCCTGTAGGCCTCTTCCTCTCAGTCTTTGACTAGGCCTATAACAGTGGTGTCATCCTCAAATTTGATGATCCTAGTCATGGCCATGTAGTCATGTGTCAACAGAGTGAAAAGGCGAGGGCTTAAGACACACCCCTGCAGTACTTTTGTGTTCAGGATAATACTTCTGGAGCTGTTGTCTCCCACATGAACCTTTTGAGGCCTTTCAGTAAGGAAGCTCAGAATCCAGTTGCATAAATGAGAGTCTATGCCCAGCTGATGTAGCTTCAATATCAGATTCTGAGGGATAACAGTGTTGAAGGCAGAAATGAAATAGATGAATAGCATTCTTGCATAGCAGTTCTTGCCTTCTAAGTGTTTCAGTGTTTCATGGAGAGCTAGTGAGATGGCATACCCTGTACCGTGGTTTGTCCTGTATGCGAACTGCAGTGTGTCCAGTGTCACAGGTAAGATTGAGGCTATATGATCTTTAACCAGCCTCTCCAGGCATGTCATTACTGTTGAGGTTAAAGCAACTGGTCGGTAGTCATTCAGAGTTGTTGGCTGTGGTTTCCTGAGTAGAGGAATGATAGTCATCTCCTTGAAGCATTTCAGAACACTGGCTAGATGGAGTGAGGTGTTAAAGATGTCAGTGAGTACTGGAGCCAGTTCCGTCGCACATTCCCTTAGTACCCTGCCCATGATGTTGTCAGGGCCAGCTGTTTTCCTCGGGCTGACATGTTTTAGGGTTCTAGTGACATCGATTGTACTGAAGCTCAGCACCGCTGCATCCTTGTCTTCAGGGATTCTGCATGCTGTTGTTTTGCTGTCAGCATCAAACCTACTGAAGAATTTGTTCAGTTGGTTCAGAAACAAAAAAGCATGTCACATTTGGTAGACAGCCCCTCTGCTTAGCATACAGCAAAGAAAATACTCAATTTCAAAATGAAAATGTTATTTGCCAAGGGGAATATCACTGAGATCTAAAGAGGTCATTGTTCCCTTACATTAAGCATTGATTATACCAATTATTCAGTACAATTGCCCCTTTGGGATATACCTTACTATACAAATCAAACAGCTAGTAAGACCCTAGAGGTTCCTAACTGAGGAAGACCACTGGCATAAAGACATTGAGCTGCTAAGAGATAATTGAAGGACTGCTCCTTAATTCAGTATTTTACAGACTTTTGATAACAGTTTTATGCCTTGCCTTCTGTGGCATTACAGACTCAGTTGTAATCTGCACAAGTCTAATAGTTCAACAAAAAACAGATCCAGGGGCATAAATCTTCACTAGTAGATAAATAAAACATGATTATCATACCAAGTCTCTCAAACCTCTGAAACAGACAGTCATTGCAGATTAAGCAGTCTACACACTATCATCCTTCAAAAAGGACTGCAATTATTGAATAAGCATCCACAAATTCACCTCAGGCTTGAATGGACTAATCCTCATAGGGAAAGAGGATACAGCCTAAGGGTGGGTACTAGCAAGTTATAGATGGTCATGAGACTCAATTGCTATGTAATTTCTATGAATCTTATTAATTTGTTTGAATATCAATGGATTGAAAAGAAAGGCTACCTTATTTGACTTTTTGATGCCTTTGCAGTAGCTGTCATTGTGAGGGCTAAAATGTAACACATTGGTATCTACTGTTAACCAGCATTTCACCTATGCAGTTGTATAGGGATTACTTTTCTTTCTTATTAAAGATTGTATTATTACAGTATGAGGAATGCTACAAATGTTTTTTTGAGGGGTCAGAATATACACCAGAGTTAATGCCATTATCAAGTGTCACACTGAATGTTTCATAAAATTGTACTAGGTAAGTTAGTGTTGCACCTTTTATAATAAAACAATGTTGGTTCAGATCTACAAGGGCTAATTCATTCTCAGTGTTACTTAATAGGAAGCACATGCACCTTTCAAAATATTTGCCTAAAACTTAGTCAAGCTATTTTGGCGATAGTTGGAGATAACATCATGTGCACTAGTCCTGAAAATTGACATGACATATGCTGACTTTTAGGCAACCAGAACCACAGTATTTTCCATCTTCCTATTAAACAGCTTGGCTATTGGACTTATTAAGACTGCTACTAAAACAGCATGGTATTAAATCAGTTCCAGTCAAACTACTCCTTCTGACCATCTGTAGGACAGATTTGATCATGTCTTCAGAGAGTTTAGGACATTATGTAGAAGACTTGTCAGTAACTAAAATATCCACCAAAGGAATGTTCTTTGAAGTTACTAATAATGAAATGAAAAAGGGTGTAGTGAGAGAGTAAAGAAGTGGGAGGAAGTGTGTAGATTCTGAGATAAAGAACAGAAAAACCTAAGATTACATTAAGATAGTAGAAATACAATATGCTGGATAAGTAATTGAAGAAGGTGAAGAGGTTGCCATAAATAATGCAGTGTGTTTTAACATGAAGGATAGTATTAAGGTGTAGAAATAGATAATATCAGTAGATTAGAAGGTTGAGTAGAATGCATGAGTTGATTGGTGATGTCTGCAAAAGGAGATTTGTAGAGTAGGTGGGAAAAGTTAAAATTCTTGAGCAAAAAAAAAAAAAAATCAGTGCAGTTTTGGACAAAAGTGAGCTGACCGTTGGAGAACAGGAGGTTATCCTAGGGAGAGGGTGTGGATAAAACTGGGGAGGGTTCTCACAATGAAATACAAGCGAAAGGCCAATTATTGGTTAGGTTAATCTTTAGCTGTGCTTTAAAAAGAGTTATGAACTGATTTCAGTGATACAGGGATGTGGTTCCAGAGTTTAGCAATACTGTTTTGTGTATAATAAGTTGCCTTCAGTATTGAAAGATTTTGTTATGATGAGTAATTGTTTGGCTTTAGAGCATAACACTCTACTGGGGATAGTTGTGAGACTTACATGCAGACAAGGGCAGTGTTCAGGCTTGTTTATAAGCTTGCAAATTATATTGAGCTGAGTATGTACTAGGTAGTGTGTGAATTATAGTGAACTGAGTATGTCCTAGGTAGTGTGCGAATTATAGTGAGATGAGTATGTGCTATGTAGTGTGTGAATTACAGTGAGCTGAGTCTGTCCTAGGTAATGTGTGAATTATAGTGAGCTGAGTATGTGTTAGGTAGTGTGCGAATTATAGTGAGCTGAGTATGTGCTATGTAGTGTGTGAATTATAGTGAGATGAGTCTGTCCTAGGTAGTGTGTAAATTATAGTGAGCTGAGTATGTGCTAGGTAGTTTGTGAATTATAGTGAGCTGAGTATGTGCTAGGTAGTGTGTGAATTATAGTGAGATGAGTCTGTCCTAGGTAGTGTGTAAATTATAGTGAGCTGAGTATGTGTTAGGTAGTGTGCGAATTATAGTGAGCTGAGTATGTGCTATGTAGTGTGTGAATTATAGTGAGCTGAGTATGTGCTATGTAGTGTGTGAATTATAGTGAGCTGAGTCTGTCCTAGGTAATGTGTGAATTATAGTGAGCTGAGTATGTGTTAGGTAGTGTGCGAATTATAGTGAGCTGAGTATGTGCTATGTAGTGTGTGAATTATAGTGAGATGAGTCTGTCCTAGGTAGTGTGTAAATTATAGTGAGCTGAGTATGTGCTAGGTAGTTTGTGAATTATAGTGAGCTGAGTATGTGCTAGGTAGTTTGTGAATTATAGTGAGCTAGGTAGTGTTGGAGTTCTAACCAGTTTAATTCTCTGAGGGCCAAACAGTGGTGGGTTTTGTAGTGATGATTTGTAGTGAAATTGGAAAGTTGGTAAAAATAGGGTCAGGATATTGCAGAGATCACAGTAGGAAAGTTGAAACTTTCCATTTTCTGGCTTTGTCAGTGAGGGAGGCTTATACTCAGTATAAGGAACCCAGTTTTTGAACCAATAAAGCCAAACTCCACTAGCTGTGGACAAGCATGTTTTTTTTTTTTTTTAGCCTTGCTAGCTCAGCATATGTGGATAGTTTGGGTATACTTCAGAAATGCACCGTCCTTAAACCCAGACTTAAAAAGTAAAAAAAAGGTCATGGACATTCAGAAGCCATGTAGCTGAAACGATGTTCTTAAAGACTCATTTGCATATATCCCATGAGGCTCCACTACAAGAGGTTTAAGGTATCACACAGTGAAAACTCTAGGCTGGATTTTCCTTGCAGTTTTCACTGGCTGGTTTGTATGTGTGTCCTTTTTACCCTTTTGTTCCAATAGAACAAGATAGATTATGATTACCTGATTTGAAGGGATATTTACAGCTGCACAGTTAAGGCTGATATACATAACACAAACAGAACGTTATAATTCAAAGTGGAAACGGATGACGAAACAGGGAAGGAAATTCAAAAAATAAGGATAAAGTGGGATATTGGATCCAGATTCATAATGAAAATAACAACAAACGCACAAAATATTATATCCATAAATTAGCAGAAGTTCCTAAATTTGCAGCAAATTCCCCTTTCAGAATCCACCACTGTATAGAACTAAAATGCCTAAATTGGTTAGAACTGCCTTGTCAACTAACATATACACAGCTTCTTACCACCTATAAAATTATCAAGCATCAATCTGCTTGTGCAGCATTAAAAAACATTCTACACAACTATCTTCCAGTCGGTCATTGTGATCCTGTGACCAAAAAGACCTTTCTGTCTACAAATCTATCGAATCGTCTGACAACTATCTATACTCGTACAAGGTTGTTAAGGCCTTGAATTCCTTACCTGTATCCATCAGGTCAATATTATCTATCCCATCTTTCAAAACCACTCTGAAAGACTTCCTACCTAAAATCTGACTCTGTTCTTGCTCAAAATCAGGATAAACTACATCCAGAAATGTGAACAAGTACCTTTTCATTCTTTATACCTCCTTACTCCCCCTTCTTCACTTACTTCCTTACTTCTATCAAATTCTCTTCCTTGACTTTCTCTCTAAGTATACTATAAGCCTGTTTTTCCCTCACTTCAGATTGCAATTCCTGTTTGTGTTAGACTAACCTTGCTTTAATTTTTCTACAAACTGTCTACAATTTCTCTAAATATTAAATGATTGTCATATAAATTGCATTGATTCTTAACCATTGTTTTTATATTATGTCTAATTTGTTATAATTATAAAAAACTATTTTATTTTTGAAGATTACAAAATTATTGTTCTTAAAATGTTTTGTAATAATTTGGAGCTTTTCTTCCCAGCCCTCCACAGAAAACGGACTTCTATTCAGTCAGACTTTCCCAGTAATCAAATGTCAATAAATAAATAAATAAATAAGTAAATTCAAAGAACTAAGCCAAAATGAAAATGGAGAAAGGAGATTTTACCAATAGGGATGACTACAATCAGGGGTAAAAAAAATAGACAAAAGGAGGCTGAAATTTACTGGAGAAAATGACAAAGAAACCAAAGTATTGGGAGCAAATATCTAGAGATGAAAGGGTAATAGAAAGGGAGGATGCCAAAATGACATATGGACTCCTAGCCAAGGAGTGCCTTCCCTATCAGGGATTTATATTTGATCATAGGCAGAAGAAAGGGATAGGGGTATCCTAAGTGAAAGACCTGCTCTGCCAGAGTTTTTAACTGAATCTAGAACAGAAGCTGCTTTTAACAGAAGAGGTTAGAAAAGACTGGGGAGAGAATGGAAAAGCAATTCACAAGGAAACAATGGGAAACATATGTATGGCTCCCAAACTATGCAACAAAGTCTAGAAGATTTAGGATTTTTGCTTGGACATGTCTGCATAGGTATTTTTATACATTAAGCAGACTCCAAAGAATTTTTCCTAAGGTAGATGGCCAATGCTGGAGTTGTGATGGGGAAGAAAGAGGTACTGAGAACATACGTTTTGGGACTGTAATGAATTGTCAGTTCCCTATCAAGTACTCTGTCAGAAATATTGGGTGAGCAAATGGGTGTAACTAAGGAAATTATTTGTTTGAGCTGGGATACAGGATCTGAATTGCCTAGACATAGTAAGGCCTTGTTAAATTTAATTCTGGTGGCTGCCAAAAAAGCAATTACTAGAAAATGGATATCAAAGTCTAAACCAATCTTATCTGAAGTACTGAATACTTTAACAGTGATAAAAGAACTGGAAATGGGATCTTTAGAAAATGGTAGGAGCAAATTACATAGAAAAAAATGGAAATTTTGGGAACAATCTGTGCAGAATAATGTTCTGGGGAAAGAGTAAGGTTTAAGGGAAGGCAGGAAGTGATCAATTTATCTAATGTTAAATTGATGATAAATATACAAAAAAAATGTATATGGTGCAATAATTTTTGAAACTGGGAATATGTTAATACGGTCTGATTTCTTTTATATATAGTTATGTATGCATGTCTGCCAATGTCTTAAGTGATAATTTAATAAAGCTGTTAAAAATAAAAATGGAGGTAACTAAGGGAAATCCCCTACAGCACTGAACAGAGCCACCCTTCCTTGGGCAGGTACATACTTGCCTTGTCCAGACAGGAAGCAGGGGCTTCTAGTTCCCAAGATATGGAGGAAGATAAAGATCCCAAGCTATCTGGCCTCCAGATAGGCTCATTGAGCTTCAGAGGGGCCAAGTGGAAGGATGAGACATTAAGTTGTGCTGGAGAAAACATATTCAGGATAGTGGGTAGAGGATGCTCCTGGAAGACCCCCCCCATCATCTTATTCATACTTCGAGATACAGAATTACCTCATCTATACGGTACCAAATAGAGGATGGGGAGGGAGTTGTTCACCAGTTACTGGCACCTAAGTAATTTAGCCATGTGGTCTAGATAAATATCCACAGTTATCTTCTGAGAGACATTTAGGTATGGCTAAAACTAAATCAAAAGCTCTAACCAGGTTTTATTGCCCAGATAGCTTGAAGGAAACTGAAAACTTCTGTGCTCGGTGTCATGAGTGTCAATGACCAGCTGGTAACCTGGGCTTTATGAATGCTTTGATTCTAATACTAATAGCTGAAGTTCCATTTGAAAGGACTTTCACTTTTTATTTGCAAAGCCATGAGGCACCTGTATTAAAGCCTTCACGTAAAGCAACTATGGACCTTGGTGTGAAGGAAAATTATTGGGAAGAATGGAAAACAGTGGGAACAACTACATCCTTATTTAATGTTCTTGGTTCAAAAGTACTCCAGACCTCTACAAGCTATAACCCCTTTGAGCTATTATATGGTGGCATATCCTGGATATAATGAAATAAATGTGAGAAGAAAAGATGACACCTTCTTAGAGTGTTGCAGAGTACTGTATTTATCTGCAGTGAACACACAGCAGTGATGGCCATTGTGTGGAAGCACACATGGAAAGGATCCAGACAAATCAGTAAGGAGTCTAGAACCATTTGACTTGCTAGTCAGAGACTACTGGTTCTCAAAATATTTTTTTCAGAGGTATAGTGATCTCAGAGTGGACAAGTGATTATGAGAAAGAACCACTATCATGCGTTGCAGTGATACTTAGGTATTGCTAAATCTAAAGCAATGGTTTTAACCAGGTTTTATTGGCTAGATGTCATTAAGTAAATTCATATGTAGTGGTGCAGAAATCTGTTTTATACAACTATTTAAGCATGTTACTGAGCTTTATTATATTTCCTGTTGTAAACTATTCAGTCGTTATCATATTCTATAACTGTCTTTACTTCACTGTAAGTTTTGGGGGGGTGCTCTTGTCGCTCTGCAAAAAACAGCATTAAAGGACAACAGTGAGGTCTGACATTTGCCATTCTCAAGTACTGTCAGGCATTTTTTTCCTTATTTCTGTGACTTATACTTATGAGTCTCAGAATTGCAATGGGAAGCCCAAGAGTCTCTAACAGAAATGTCTGAAATAGGGAGTTTCAGGTGAGGGACAAAATGTTTGTTTTACTCTCCACAACTGAAAACAGATTCCTTGTCAAGTTGCAGGGACCCTATGAGAAAACTGAAAATGGGAAAAGTGGTGAATTATAAAGTAAGGCAAACAGGAAAGTATGCTCAGCAGATTTACAATATAAATGCTCTCAAGCCCCTTGGGGAATGCAGGTAAATATGGTGATGACCGTAGCAGAGTTCATTTGTTCCATTGTTTTAGTTCCAATACAGAATGGGACAGTCTGACTTTATAACCACTTAAGAATGCTCAATAGTATCTCCAAGTCTGACACCTACCCTATGCAGGGTAGATGAGTTGGTAGAGTGATAGAAAAGGCTAGGTTCCTAATCGTCCTGGATTTAACTATGTGTTCCTGCTAGATTCCCATAGTTGAGGAGGCTAAGGAGAAGACTGAGTTGACACCCTACCTTTTAAACCACTCTAAATGACAATTATATCAGAGAGGAGATATAACACACCTTTCTACACCTCTGTTTACATAACATTCTCACATATAATGTTAAACTCTCAGTAGGCTATTACTTCAATCAATTCATTACCTATTATAACCTTTGACCACCGAGTCACCCATATTACCCATACTCCTCAATTTCTCATATGAATCACATACTTTACACAAACAGACCAACATTACAACTCCACCTCCTTTGTCGACTGGTCTAATAACTAGGTGCTCTGCTCTAACCAATTGATTCAGTGCCTCATGCTCATTAAGTGTTAGATTAAAAAACCTTGTTAGGCAACATGTCCACTAAAATGTATAGGAAACCATGCAGGAAAAATAACATCTTACATCATTCTAGTATGCATCCATCCCATGTTACTAGGAACATGGTTAAAAATCAGGTTCTTAGGTGCATGAGATTGCATACTAATGCTGACTCTTTAAAGCAAGCTTTAACAGTGCTAAAGGCAGATCTATTGAAGAGGGGCTATAAGGACAGTGAGATAGATAAGGAAATTAGAGAACTGAATACATCGGCTGGTGTTAAAGTAAAACCCTACTTCTCTGACAGCTCCTCAAGTATAGTGAGGGATACAGAGGCTAACAGCACCAAGGGTGTAAATAGGGTCTGTTTGACCTATTCAGCAGAGGTTAATAAAGTGTATGAAGTCATAAAGAAAAATTGGTCCATCCTGATGACTGATCCCTTTATCAGTGAACATACAGAACCAGTTCCAAAGTTTTGCTTTAAAAATACCAAAAACTTAAAACAGCGACTCTGTTATACATACACTGAACCATATAGGCACCTCACCTCCCAGCATAAGGGCACTCATGCATGCCGGTCTTGCAAGGCATGCAGTTATATATGGTCTACACACGTGATTATGCATCCATTAAGTATGGAACCTATGCATCTGTCCTTCAGTGCAGACTGTTGTACGAAAAATTTGGTCTATATGGTCTATATGGCTAAGTGTAATGTATGTGATTCATATTATATAGGGAAGACAAATTGTATGTTTAAGGACAGGATTCTGCAGCATCAGAGTGATATACAAAATAATAAACTAACAAATGCATTAGCGAAACATGTATCTGAAGCTGGTATGAGTCACAGCTTTAAGTTCTTGGTACTACAGAAATTCAATGAAAGTTTAAGGGAAGGGGATTTGAGTAATGAGACTGAACTTGCTGAGTTAAAATGGATTGTCAACTTTAAAGCATATGTGCCACCTGGTTTGAATAGTGCTATTGCTTTAAAGCCTCTCCTTACAAAGAGAGGCTTGGTTCACTGATAAGTGTTAACACCCAACAATTTTAATTGTTTTTAATTAACTGGAAGCTTTTTGTATTTAAAGGCCTGTTTTCTCATACTGTTTGTTAAGGTCTGAAGAAGTGAGCAATCGTGAAAGCGCTTACCTGTTTTTATTTGGTTTTATCTGTTTTTTGGAATTAAAGTGTTCTTACTCTCAGCACTGTGCATCTTTTCATTGCTGAACTTCGTTTTTGGATATCTTAGATTTCACTACATTGAAGTGAAAGAAGTTGTTTGTTGAGAGGGGAGGCAAAAAGATCAACTTGAGGAGTACCCCACTAGTGGGCAATGTCCAGAAACACATTCCTGTGAAGCATCCACTTGCAGAATTGATTTAAAGACTTGCTCAGATTGTCTGCCACTGTGGTCTGACTTGAAGGGGTGTACACCGCCTGAAGAGTCACTTAATATTGGATAGCAAGATCCCAAACCAGAAGGGTCAACTAGCAAAGGAGATACAATCTTGTTCCGCCTTGTTTGTTTATATGCCTCATCACTGTGGTATTGTCTGTGAATACTTTGAGAGTGCCTGGAGACAAAAGAGTATAAAAGGTCTGAAGAGCCAGCAGAAGGGCTATCATTTATTTGATATTGATGTGCTCCTTCTGCTGGTGAGGTGACCATAGTTCCTGTACCTTTAGGGAACCAAAGGTTGCCCCCCCATCCCATGTCTGAAGCATCTGTGTAGAGTTCCTGAGAGGGAAGATGAGGATGAATAGGTAGCCCTGGATTTAGAAATAACTGCTGAATCCACCAATGGAGTTTCCTAGGTAGAAGAAGAACTACAAACTCTAGGGGATGAGCATGTTAAAGTCAAACTGATTTCAGCTATCACTGAAACTTTCTCATGTGGAGTTTGGCCAGAGAGAGAATAGGAATGGTAGATGCCATGAAACCCAGAGCTCTTAGAAACTCCCTGGCTGTAATAGATGCCAGAGGGAGGAGAGTTTGGAAGAAGGACATAAGAGTCAATGTCTTGGGAGGAGGCAGGGATGCCAACATAGTCTGAATCCTACAACCTAGAAAGATTTGGTCCTGAGAAGAGTTCAGAGAAGACTTTGTGAAGTTTGTTGTGAACCCTAGACTTTGAAGAAGAGAGATTACAAACTGAAGATTTAGCAACAAGATCTCTGGAGAGTAGGCCTGAATCAGAAGGTCATCCAGGAAGGGGAAAACATTGGATCCCTTGAAGCCTGCAAAAAAGCAACAACAGGAGTAAGGCATTTGGTAAATAATTTTGCAGCAGTAGAAAGACCAAAGGGCAAAGCAGAGAACTGAAAATGCCAGGAAACAACAGAGAAATGTAAAAACTTCCCGAAAACAGCATGTATGGGAATATGAAGATAAGCATCCTTGAGATCAATTGATATCATGTAGGCCTGAGGGAATACAAAAGGTAAGAGTCTGAATGAACAACATTTGAAAGGTGGGTACCTTCAGAAAGCTGTTTAGATGAGAGAGGTCTAGAATAGGTCTCCAAGAACTCTCTTTCCTGGGCACTAGAAACATTCTGGAGTAAAATCCTCTCCCCCCCTTTGGGACACAGGTAACTTTTGGTTAGTACCCTTAGACAGAAGTTCTTGAAACACCTCTGTGAAAAAGGGAATTGTTCCTGAGGTGGCTGAGGAATGCCCACAAAAGGAGGATGAGATTTCCATACTATGAAGTACCCCTGAAAAATGATGGAAAGAACCCAAGAATCCTGAGTAAACTGAAGCCAGATAGGAAGAGAAAGGAAAGGTGAAGAGAAAGAGGAATTTAGTTGGGAAGAGAAGGATAGTCACACGGACCCTGGTTTATCAGGAAAAAAAGACTTCTAAAACCCTAAAGTCTGAGAAGCCTTAGCTGGAGGTGTCCTCTTACCACTCTTTTTATTTTTAGACGAAGGCCTAGATTGCATGCAAACAAAGGCTTGTTTGGGTAGTTTCTTTGGCATTTAGGTACAGGAGAGACAAAGACATGTTTAAGTTCCTGCAAGGCCTTGCTTTTATCCTGAAGAGACTTAAATAAGTCAACAGCAGCCTCTCCAAACAAAAGCTTATTATCAAGAGGGGCATCTGTCAACTTAGCCTTGATATCATCAGGTAAAGGTTGAAGCCTAAGTCAAGAATACATCCTCATCACAGAACTAAAAGCAGCAGCCCTAGAAGAGACATCTGCAGCATCATAACTACATTTGATGAAATGTCTAACTACTTGTGAGGAAGTTCCTAACAAGGAAAGAGATGAAGTTTTACCCTCAGAGTCTGGAAGATCAGAGATAAGCTGACAAGCCTGAGAAAGAAGTACCAAAACATACCTGGACATATGGGTCTGATAATTAATAGCCCTGAAAGCTAAGGTAGCAGAGGTATATACCTTCTTAACTAACCCTTCCATGGTTCTGCTGTCTTTGTCAGAAGGTAGAAGCTTAGGAGAAGGAAGCAATTGAGAAGGTTTGTCACGGGCTATAGACACACTGAGGGGTCAGCAATAGGACATTTTTACAGAAAGTTACAATCCTCAGGCACCTTATAAACTCTATCTGGTTTCTTGGGAGTAGTAGGAAGAGAATCAGGAGCCTTAGATGCATTAGAAAAAGCATCCAACAAGGCAGCCAAAACAAGAGGAATATCCAAAAGTTTAGAAGTTTCTATCTGCAACAACTCATAATACCTTTTATGAGTATCTGAAACCTGAGCACAATCCCATTTGAAAAATTCCATCATCCTGGTGATATTATCTCCGAAGGAAATTTCTTCAAATGGAGTAACAGGACTGTTAGATTCTTCTTTCTCTCAGTCATAGTCCAAAGGAGAAGGAATTTGAGAAAAATAAGCCAGGGATTCTTTATCAGAATCTGAGTCTTCTTCTGAGGAATCTTGTTCCCTTGGCCTCTTCTGTGGAGAACAGGACTCAGAAGCAGTAGGAACAGAAAATCATAAAGAAGGTTTTAAGGCCATCAAAGCATTAAATAAACCTTGAGTAAAGGCCTGCCACTCAGATTGTGAATCCCTAGGAGCAGGAGAAACGTGTTTAGTTTTTTTTCAAAGGAACATCAGCCCTAAAGAATTGTGGAGGCCCTGAAGTAGGTCTGTATACAATAACCATTGCAGGCACTTCTTCCCTGACTAAAATCTGAGGAACTCCCCTAGGCCCCTTGGAAAGAATCAACCGTGGTTCCCCTCAGTGTCCAAAATAGACATCTGCATAACCTCATCTGATGTTTTGGCAGCTGGTTCCTCGTCGGCCTGTAAACTGGTCATGATAATGCTGGCAGGCCTCTGGGTTCTCAACCACCTTGGGAGAAATGCCTGATGCAGGCTGGACAGCAGAAGATTCCAGTTTTAATTTTTCACCTTCTTCACTAACGGCTGACCCTCAGAGCGAGAAGTTCCTTCCATTGTTTCTTTTGTGAGCAACGTAAGACGCTTGTTCTCAAGGTATAAGGAAAGGGAAGACAGCCTATTATGGAGGGTCTTAGGAACAAAAGCCTGACAAATAGGACAAGCGTATGGTTATGTGAAGCTCCTAAACAGAAAAGACTTATTGTGGTGGTCCTTATGGGGAATCTGTCTCCCACACTAGCATTTACCCTTCCCAGATGTCATTAACCCCCCAGAGTAATAAAAAACACGGAAAAGGAAAATCCCTGTGGGGTACTTATCTGAAATGACTTGATACCAGTAGGAAGACATAGGCAAAATGGAAGAATGAACAATGCATTCAAACTGCAGGAAAATGACTCAGGCATTCAGACCAATGATCTGGAGATGCGTTTGGACTGGCGGCAAAAAAGTTCTGAGGATGGTACATCTTTTATGGCCCATGTAACACAGGGATCATATGTATGACAAATGGAGTATCATAAAATTTTAGTAAGCTTTGGTATACTGGCCGACTTCAGGCTTTCATGGTATGGAAAACCCACATGTAAGGAATATTGCAACGGTGAATGTAAAGACATCTATTTTACTTCATTATGAGATCTTGTTTTGATACTCTGTTTGATTAGAGATTAAATCCTCTCTTAAATCCAAAGAAGATCAAACTCTTACTCTTCATACCAAAAACTATGTCCCACCTGAAATCATCTTTCACCATCTCTTCCCACAATAACACACCCATCTGAGTAGAAAGACGCACCAAACTCCTAGGAGTGATTATCGATGACTAGCTAAAATTTGACCTGCATGTTCTAAGTAATATTAAGAAAACCCATCAAAAACTTGGTCTCCTTTATAGAAATAAAACCTTTTTCTCTAGTTCAGCTAAAACAGCCCTATCACGTGTCTACCTATTAGCAACCCTTCTCTACGTCTCTCAAATTCTCACCAACTTACAAGCTACACTTATTGATAAACTAGAGTCCACTTACAACAAGGTAGCTAAATTTGCAGCTGAACTACCATACCACTCATCATTGCTTACCACTCAGAAAACTGAACTGGCCTGAATTCCCCCATAACCTATTACTCTCTCAGCTTCTAATAATTCACTCTATACTATATCAGCCCACTTTCTGCCCCAGCATCACATCTATCATCTCCCCATACACCCTTGTTAGATCACTCCGGAGCTCTGAACATCTCACTATTCATAAACCCAAAATCAAAATAGGAAAAAAAACTTTATTGTTGTTACCCTGCTGGGAACTGGAATAAACTACCACTAGACATGTGACACATTAGACCCAAATCTCAATTCAGTAAGGCAGTAAAAACTTACTTAAAGAAAAATTAACTATGTCTGTGCTATCTCCCTCCTGACTGACCCATCTCTCTAATGTATCCTATTCTCTCTTCTTACTACTGCTTCAGTAGTAACCCTAGCTTTTTCCTTTTTTTCTTTATTGTAACACTTCTAGCCACCTTTTTTAATCTCTCTGCTTCTAACCTACACTTTTAAACTTTTCTTTCCATAAATTTTTGTCCAACAACAACTTGACCATATCTTCCTCTTTTCACTGCCAGCCTACTTTGTTTTTGGTATATAACTTTCAATTGTTAATAACTAGTCTGTATTATTGCTTGTACTCTCCTATGTACTTCCTCATGCTGAAACATTGATTCTATTGGCCATCTACGTTAACTTGTTATTCTTCATGTCTATGCAATTTATTTTTATATTATTATAACTTTGTATGTATTTTCTGTGGAGCTTTTCTCCACGGGTCTCCACCGAAAAGGGCTCTGTCCCAATTGGACTAACCTGGTCAACAAATGTCAAATAAATAAATAATAAATAAATTAGACTGAAATTGGTCCATTAAAATTAGAGATATAACCTGGAAAACAACTTCAAAAAATAAAATAAAAGTCAGCTGATGGATTAATACAATACATAATTTTCCCTTTCAATCTCTACAAGGTTACTGCTAAGTTCTGGAGACTGATGGACTGTGTGCTAAAGCCTCACCAAACAAATATGCTGATGTCTGCTTGGATGACACTCATCCAGTCAGAAGATTGGGATTATCTCCTTTCTAAGATATAAGCACTACTAAATCCACTGAGACAGGCAGGAATCACAATCACTGTTAATATCCAAAGTGTATGGCAGGAATGATTAAGGAAAAACCTTTTCACTTACCCACTCCCCATTAAACCTCCTCTCTCACATACACCTCATCCAACTTACTTCACTATGCTCTTCTGTCTTTCAGCTCAATATCCCTGCATCTATTTACTGCCAGTCTACTCTACTTTATAATCTACTCTTCTGTCTTGCAACTCAATAGCCCTGCATTTATCTACTGCTTTTCTTCTGTACCTTACAAACTACTCGTAGCATCTCTTTCTTAGTCCACCTATAGCAGCCAAAGTGCTCATCTATAAATGCTGTACCTAAGCCTAAACCTAGAAGTGAATGTTACCAATGTGCCCTGTACTGTAGAATAACTGCTCCCACATATCTTACTCTCTTCTCTCATTTTGAATATTTAAGACCTTTAACCTTTAGCATATGCATTGCAAATAAAATATTCTGTACTGTAATAGCTCTACTTAGTTTATTTATTTATTTTATTTTACATTTGTTGACCGGGCTAGTCTAGCTGGATATCCATTTTCAGTAGAGGCCTGGGGAGAAATGCTCCAAACAAGAATAATGACAAAGTTAACAATGCATAGAAACATAAAGAATCACAATACAGAGGTAGCATTGGTCTAGAGAACAGTTATAATAATACATTTGTAAACTAAACAATTTTAGTAAAAATTATACTAAACAATTCTACAAAACACACTAGAAGGTATGAGCAAGTCTTAGTTAAGGGAAAAGAACATATATATTTTTCTCATATTCCAGAGTAAGAGTAGAAAGTAGATTTGGAGGCAAAGGTTACAGGAGTAGGGATAGGGGTAGGAATAGAAAGTGAAAAAAGATGTCAGTCTGGGTTAGTGCATGGACAAAGCCAATGAGCTTTTAGATGTTCTTTAATATGTTTTTCAAAAAAAGAAGTAGAAGCAAGGGTAGATAATTCAGAAGGAAGCTGATTCCAGAATTTTCCTGCAGTGTTTGAGAAAAGTGAATCCCCGGCTTTGTTGTTAGCTTTATTTGAGGAAACTAGAAGCTTGTTAGCAGTGCGTAGTGTAGTTAGATTTGTATATCGTGTAATTAGATTAGTGAGGATAGGGGTGTTGTTAGGGTGGTATAGGATCTTTTGCGTAATAAGTAATTGTTGACAGAGTATATGGTTTTGCAATTCTAGCCATCCAAGTTGTTTGAGGTTAAGGCAGTGGTGAGTTTTAAAGGGGGAACTTGTGATGAATCTAGCTATGCTATTATAACAGGTGGAGAGTTTAGAGAGGTTGTTTTTGGATAGGTTAGTATATATAACAGAGGCATAGAAAAGGGTGGAAATGAGGTGGGTCTTGGCAATTGTTTTCTTTGCAGAAGGGGTAAGGAAGGGTTTGATTCTATAGAGAGTGCCAAGTTTTTTGTTAACAGACTTTATAGTTGAGTTTATGTGTTCATCATAGTTGAGACGATTATCAATAGTTACACCTAGTAGGAGGGTTGTAGTCTCTGGGGTAATGTTGGTACCATTGTTAGAGGTTAAAGAGAGGAAAGGAATGGGTGATTTATGAGTAGGAGTAAAAAGCAGTAGTTTTGTTTTTTTGGGATTTAGGAGGAGGCAGTGTTGCATAAACCAGTTTTCAACATTCTGAAAAACAGTTTGGGTGAGGGAGTGGAGAGAGGATATATTCTTGGCTGTACAGATTAAGGTGGAGTCGTCTGCATATTGAATGCAGGTGGCTTGAGGTATGTTCATGTGTTGATTGTTAATAAATAAGAAAAAGAGTAGGGGACCTAAGATAGACCCCTGGGGTACTCCAATATTTACTGGGAGTAGTGAAGACAGATTGTTATGCCAAAGTACTGCTTGCTGTCTATTTTCCAGATAAGACCTAAACCATTGTATAGCTTGAGGATCAAGAGAATGGGCCTTTAGTTTATCTAGAAGTAAGTTATGGTTAAACATGTCAAAGGCTTTTGACAGGTCAATAAATAGTGCAGAGGAAAAAGAGTTATTGTTACGGTTTTTATATATAGAGTCGGTAAAGGATAAGAGGGCAGTTGATGTGCTATGGAATGGCCTAGAGCCATGTTGGCAGTTTGCCAGTAGGTTATTTTGTAGTAAGTGGTTAAGTAGTTGTTTGTGAATACATTTTTCCATTATCTTAGCTAATGGGGAGAGTAGAGCAATAGGGCAAAAGTTAGAAAGCTCAGTAGATGATATGGGATATCTTCCATAGAGCAGGGATTTTGCCCTCAGAGATAGTTCTGTTAATAAGGATAGAGATGGGATAGTCTATGGCTTTTGCGGCTATTTGTAGGTATTCAGATGGGAGACGGTCAGCAGAAGGGTGCAAGGTTTCAATTTTTGAAGTAGCTTACAGATGAGAGATGTAGATACAGGTTGTATTTGAAAGGTAGGCAATGAAGTATTGCAGATATTTGGTTGGGAAGCAGTGAGGGGTGGTAAAGAATTGGCCAGGGTTTGAATGGCTTCTATAAAGTATTATTAAAGGCATCAGGGATCTGGTTGGAGTTGTTATTGTTGAAACCGGTTGGGTCTGGAGTAGTAGTGTGACCTGGCTGAAGAAGTTTGTTTATCCCAGACCAGAATTTTTGTGGAGTTTGTTGGTTGGTTTGTTGGAGGTGAAGGTAGAAATCTTTTTTGTTTCTAAGAATATCCTTCTTGGTGGCATTTCTTAGCTGTTTAAATTGGAGGTGGGTTGTTGGTAGATCTCCATTTAGCCCAGATTTTATTTCTGAGGAGTATCTTTTGCCTTGTTTGTTTTGTGATCCAAGGGGCAGATTTGGTTTTTATTCTAGTGGAGCGATAAGGTGCATGGGAGTCTAGGATTTGAAGAAAGTTAGTATTAAAGTAGGTAACAGCTTCATCTAGTTCCAGATAGGTTAGTGGTGACCAGTCACATGCTTGCAATTTGGTTAAGAAGCTGTCTGGAATAAAGAATTTTTTTAAGCGGGAGGTTTTGAGACTATGAGTAGTTGGAATATGGACTTTTTGTCTAATAATGTAGATAAACATATGGTCGCTGATATCGTCGGGAAGGGTTCCTGGAGTATAAGATTCAGGGTGGCTATTAATAAGGATCCAACAGACAATGGAGCAGCGAGAAACAATCAGCAGAGATGAATACTGAAGGTAAGTTAAGTATGTCTAAGGTGAGAAGGAGCAGAGAAAAGTTAGGAGTATGTTAGTAAAACAGGGGAGTGTAGCAAGTTAGAATAGAGGGTAAAGTGTGAAGTTCAGAGTAGTTTAAGGTCATAGAAGTATAGAATAATAAAGCAGAATAACAAAAGGAAAAGCAGGAGAAATACTGGCTGGGATAGAGGTGCCACCTTCCTGGGCAAAACTAGTATTACAAGCAGTTACAGTAAGGGGGGTAGGCTATTGCAGATTAGGGAAGGGGGAAAGTTAGTAAGAGGGGTACTAAGAGGTGGTGTAGGAGTATGGTTAACAAGGTAGCTAGTTGGGGGGGGGGTAAGAGGCTGCTGGCTGACCGGGCTCAGAGCGTGCTTTAGAACCCCTGAAGCAACAGTGGACGGTAGTATGCTTTACAGGCAGGACATAGAAACATACTTTCTTAATTCCTTGAGAGAGGGAGCAGGGAGTAGAGGCAGAAAAATGAAACCACGGGTCCTTTGTCGGCAGGGAGGTAGGTTCTCAGAAATTATAGGCTGGAACAGCACAGTGAAGATCAGGGTACTTGTGGGAGAGAGAGAGAGACAACAGTGGTGGTGAGTAGCAAGAAGCTAGCATTGACATAAAGTATGATAGTTAGGATAATAGCTATAAAAAAACAGAAATTGTACATTCACTTATTAATGCTAGAAGCTACCAGTTTCATAAGAGAGCTTATATTCTGTTATATTAATTTATCTAATAGGTTATATTCTGTAGGCTCAGTAGGACAACATAGCACATTAGATTAAAGACATAGTCAAAGATAAATGCACATGAAAAACAGTACAGCCAAAATCAGGAACAATGCATAGAAAATATCAGGAATTCTATATATAATCACCTGGTGAGAGTTAGTGCTGGTAGCAGTCTGGCTCATAGTCTACACTAGGTTTTGGAAAAAGGAGGCAGCACATTAAATTTTACAGCCTATGGTGCCCTATTTAACAATTCATTTGAAATCTACAGGGACTAACAGGGACAGATATTTCAGTGATTTTACCCTCTAAATATTTCCCTAAATGTAGTCTTTGCATTCCACATTTACCATTTCTAGTTTACAAATGTAACTAACTAAAGGTTGGTATGATTCCCAACATCCTGAAAGCCAAAGCACAAGCAGCAGTTGCATTAACTATGGTGTTTCATCACGCACATAGAAACACCCACGTGGGCCTCGAGCTGCTAATGGCCATGCAGTTTATTTTGGATATAGAGACTACAAACTAGGCTGTAACTTCTTGTTTGCAATCCAGCCATTGCTGGCTACAAAATACAGCTCAAGAAAATAATTGGATATAGAAACTAGAAACTAGACTGTAACTTCCTATTTGCAATCCAGCCAATACTGGCTACAAAATGCAGCTCAAGAAAATAACTACAGCTCCCGACTTGCAAATCAGTAATTGCAGGCTACAAAGTGTAACTCAAGAAAAGACCTACATCAGTCTTTGTACACCCCCGAGTAAAACTAGCTTCAATGTAATAACAGCTATAGCTTCCGACTTGCAATCCAGCAGTTACAGGTTGCACAATATGACTCAAAAAGACCTACAGCAGTCTTTTGTAAGCCCCCGAGTAAAGTTAGCTGCAATTTAAAAACATAGCCGATATAGGCTACAAAATGTAGAGAAAACTTAGACTCAGAGCAGGTCAAAAAGTGATCGCTTAAGCTGGCGATTCAACTAACTCTCAATTTATAAAATAGCCATTACAGGCTAAAGCTAGTAAGCAAACAGCACAAATAGCAGCCATTTTGGTCTATGGGGAGTGTTTGTCATTTGTTTCTGCGTAGCAAGCAAAGAAAAAGCATAACCTTTACCATTTAACAAGCATGCCAACCATTAATCAGACATTTAAATGTAGCCCAAGTTTCCGCTGTCTAAGCAGCAGTTACAAACATCATTCCGGCACCTCAAAGCCTTTTAATACATTTGTTTCATCATAAACAAGCAAAGAAACAACATGGGAATTACCATTTAACAAGCATTCCAAACTTTAAATTAACATTGTAAAAGTACTCCAAGTTGCAGCTGATTTAGGCAGCCATTACTGAGATAATTCCGGCACCTGAAACAACGCTATTCCTTAGGAGGTACCACGAGGGAGATTAAACACTGAATAGCCATTGATGGCTTACTAAAACAAACACTAAATAGCTGTTACTGGCTTACTAAAACAGTCTGCATATACCAATACAACAGCGGAGCAGGCTATGGTGTTAAGGCACACAGTAAAAATAACAATAGACTGACTTTAAGCATGTAAGTAACAGTTAACCACTGAGCACTACTTACCAGAGGGAAAAGACGCTGGGCCAGGAGCGGACAGCAGCCAGGGGCAGTACTAGGGTATTAAAGATGGTGCCATGCCAGACTAGGGGTATTTATGGTTTTAGGAAGAATAAAAGGCAGAGAGGGGAGGGGAGAAAGGTAATGAATCGGTACAGTCAGGAGGGGGAGGTGACAGACTTACTAATTAAGCTATTGGTTATCTTAACTGTGATGCATAAGGTTCTGAAGGCTGCAGAAGTTAGGAAGGTAAAGAACTGAAGACAGGTAAGGGCTTAGGGATAAGATAAGTATGAGTAGTGGAGAAGGTGGTAGGGTCCAAGATCTACAGTCATAGACAGACAATGGAGCAGCTAGAGGAGAAACAATCAGCAGAGCTGAATACTGAAGGTTAGTTAAGTATGTCTAACGTGAGTAGGAGCAGAGAAAAGTTAGGAGTCTGTTAGAAAAACAGGAGAGTGTAGCAAGTTAGAATAGAGGGTAAAGTGTGAAGTTCAGAGTAGTTTAAGGTCATAGAAGTATAGAATAATAAAGCAGAATAACAAAAGGAAAAGCAGGAGAAATATTGGATGGGATAGAGGTGCCACCTACTGGGCAAAGTTAGTATTACAAGCAGTTACAGTAAGGTGGGTAGGCTATTGCAGATTAGGGAAGGGGGAAAGTTAGTAAGAGGGGTACTAAGAGGTGGTGTAGGAGTATGGTTAACAAGGTAGCTAGTTGGGGGGGGTAAGAGACTGCTGGCTGACCGGGCTCAGAGCGTGCTTTAGAACCCCTGAAGCAACAGTGGACGGTAGTATGCTTTACAGGCAGGACATAGAAACATACTTTCTTATTTCCTTGAGAGAGGGAGCAGAGAGTAGAGGCAGAGAGATGAAACCACGGGTCCTTTGTCGGCTGGTAGGTAGGTTCTCAGAAATTATAGGCTGGAACAACACAGTGAAGATCAGGGTATTTCTTATTTCCTTGAGAGAGGGAGCAGGGAGTAGAGGCAGAGAGATGAAACCATGGGTCCTTTGTCGGCAGGTAGGTAGGTTCTCAGAAATTATAGGCTGGAACAGCACAGTGAAGATCAGGGTATTTCTTATTTCCTTGAGAGAGGGAGCAGGGAGCAGAGGCAGAGAGATGAAACCACGGGTCCTTTGCCGGCAGGTAGGCAGGTTCACAGAAATTATAGGCTGGAACAGCACAGTGAAGATCAGGGTACAGAGGGAAAAGATGCTGGGCCAGGAGCGGACAGCAGCCAGGGTCAGTACTAGGGTATTAAAGGTAAGGTAGTTGTTCTTAATGTTCAACGTATCTTATTTCTTTTCCATTTTGGTTTAATAATTAAGACTTCCTATTAACTGAAAAGGGGTCTCTTTCCCAGTCAGATTATCTGGTAAACACATTCTAATAAATAAATAACTAATAAATAACATACCTTGGATATGTTGTATGTAATCACAAGAGAATTAATTAAGCCAAAATCTGTCTGACTAAGTTTGCAGATGACTGCAAGTTAGGAGTAGTCAATGAATCCCTAAATGATTTAGCCATCCTACAGGAAGATTTGTCCCAAAGAAATAACTGGTACCAAAATCATGAGCTGACACTAAAGGCCAAAAATGCATTATTGCATCCTTTGTGAAGTCATCTATCTCAAGGAACTACCACATTAACAGTATGCCCCCAAGAGATGACACAGTTGTCTGAGATTTGGGAACGTATGTGGACAATGACCTCACTTTTGACCAACATTTGTCCATTGTTGTTAGAAAGTCCTTCCATACAGCATAGTTTATAAACAAAAGTATCATGTTTTGATGTCATTGCTCCCCTTTATTCACCCCTCATTAGGTCCACAGAGGTACCTTACTAAAAGGAAACAATGCCTAAACAATATGTCTTACATGGACCGACTCAAAGCCCTGTCACTATACTTGGTACCTTACAGACTGCTGAGAGGTGACCTGCATCTGGCATATAAGTTATCCTCTGACCCAATATTCATTGATTTACTGCACATCAGCAAGTCAGAGGACATCAGAAATGCTAAGTCTAGGCATCTAACCCTCTTCTGCGACATCAACAAAATGGTTTGGAGGACAGGTATATTTCATAGAGGATACTACTGCTCTGGAACAGACTATCCATCCACATAAAACAAAGTTCACCCCTGTCCATATTCAAGTGCAACTTGGATCTACGAATAGTAAACAGAAAATTTACACCAGGACTGTCCCCATGCTACAAATTCACAGTGGCTGCTCCTAAATGCTTTATCCCATGCATGGGTCCCCTCAAATTATCTATGGTATGATCCCGTTAATATATAATTACTGACTATGGGACTGGTAAGGCCAATCTCTAACCAAATGGCATAGTTTAATTTGAGCACAAAAAGGGAAACCGGCTAGGCTTAAAATAGCCCACAAAGCCAGCTAGCCTAATACTTACCTATGAACCTATGAGAGAAAAGTCTCTAAGGGACTGGCCGGTCCTCCTGATAAAAAACAGAAAAGTGTTTTTCCTGGACTGGCTGGATCCTAATGGATGTTTATCAGTCAGTTTGCCTTCACTGCATGCCTCCTTCCCAACCTGACCAAAGGAAAGCCACATAAACAAGTCAAATGGATTTCAAAGGTTGAGAAAGCATTTAAAGGGTTGAAGAGAGCCTTTCTGCACAAACTATCTTGGTATCTCATGATTTCTCAAAACTGTTCATGTTTTACACAGATGCCTGGGAGGGTGGGTTAGGGGCAGTGCTCAATCCAAAAGTGGGTAATGTGGAGCATGCACTTTATTTCATCAAAACTTTGAGTAAGACAAAATACTCCATGACTGAGAAGGAATGGGCTTTGGCAGTCCATGCATTATTATCTGTTCACTGGAGAGTCCACCATGGTTCCAAATCATGCCTCTCTGTAATGGCTTCACAAAAAAGGAATACAATGTGAAGCATGTGGGCTCTAGAAATGCATATGTTCCACTTCCTGATTCAACATAATCTTAGTGTTCACCACCACAATGCAAATGGCCTATCTAGGACTCACAGACCTTCCAGCAGTAGGTTCAAGCTGGGCATGTCATCTGTAAGATAGTGTGTTGGCTTCACTGGGATGAAAGCCAAAGGGATAACAAAATGTGCTAGAGGAGAGACGTTTTTGGATGTGCCAGTGTTATATTATACAATTCTGGAATATTTTGCTAAATCAGGGTAGCTTCTCCACAGGACAATGCATTTGAGTAAAGTAATGACACAGAGGAATAAAGCTCTGACTATAGCCTGGGTAAGTCAAGTTATCTTAGTGGCTCAGGCAATTGATGGTGATGTAGGGAGGAAGAGTATACTACTGTCTAATCTCGTCTGCCAACCTGTCCATCACCACTGCAAATAAGAAAGGGCTCAGAGCTGATCCTTGATGTAATCCCACCTCCACCTTAAACGCATCTGTCACTCCCACTGCAGATATCTCCGCTGCCACACTACCCTTGTACATATCCTGTACCACTCTTACATACTTCTCTGCCACTCCCGACTTTCTCATACAATATCACAACTCCTCTCTAGACACCCTGTCATATGCTTTCTCTATGTCCACAAAGACACAATGCAACTCCTTCTCTGTACTTCTCCATCAACACTCTCAGAGCAAACATCGCATCTGTAGTGCTCTTTCCTGGCATGAAGCCATACTGCTGATCACTAATCATCACATCCCTTCTTAACCTAGCTTCTGCTACTCTTTCCCATAATTTCATGCTGTGACTGATCAATTTTATCTCTCTGCAGTTACTACAGCTCTGCACATCACCCTTATTCTTAAAAATCGGTACCAAAACACTTTTTCTCCACTCCTCAGGCATCCCCTCACTTTCCAAGATTTCATTAAACAATCTGGTTAAAAATTCCACTGCCATTTCTCCTAAACACCTCCAAGCTTCCACAAATTACTATCTAAATTACTAAATTACTACACAGTAATTTGCAGAACAGCAAGCAAAAAACACCTACACTATTTAAATAGGGCTACTGTGCACTTCCTAGTTCTGCACCTTCCAAGGGGCTGAAATTCACAGGGGGTGGTGTGGAGAACAGTGTAAGATGAGCAGATTTAGCTAAATTCAGGCAGGATATAAGGCTGAAAAAAACTAAAATGAAAGAAACAAAACAAGGTTAGAAAGATCCGGTAGTAAGGTAACAAAGTCAGGAGGTTGGGAAATAAAAGTGGAAAAAGCAGTAACGTAAGAGAGTGGATATGAGTGTTCAGAAATATAGGATAAAGGAGGGGAGGATTAGTCAGAATGAGAGAGGAAAGCAGTTCAAGATGGGAGCTTAATAAACAGTGAAAATAACAGACTAATTTTCTACACTACAGAGCAATGAATAATACTAGTGACAAGGATAGCAGTGATAGAGACATATTCGTCCCAGCAATAAACCAAAAATCTCCACCAACGGAGCTTGCTGTTTGCTATTTCTAAATACAAATGGCAGCACTAATCTGTCCTTGTCAGGTTAGGATTATAGAACAAGTTCAAATGTGTACATTACCGGTATATCACAGTTATACAATTATTTTACATATGACAGATGTAGTTTTGCTAAATACAAAATGACTCTAACGTTTGCTAATGTGGTTCAGTTAGATTACACCAGGAACAGTTAAGGCAAGTAGTGTAAATGGTTTACAGCAGAAATTCAAGCATGGCAACACTGTAACAGGGTAAAACAAGGTTCTAATAAGCACCATAAACACCCGTTTCAGGGTCAGTACAATTGCAAAAAAAATCAGATGTAACAACAACAACAAGCAATGCAGGAAGTCAGCTAAATAAAAACTGCATACTTATAGGCTTGCACACAATGCTGAGGGAAGGAGGAACACACGCACACCAGAGTGTAGAGAGTGATTTAAAAATGGTACCAAATGGGAATGACTCTTACTTATAATTTCTCAATTGAGGTGGCAGGGGATAAACACATCATGCAGTGGGATGGACTGCAAGCATGCCAATGAGAGAGCAGCTAGGGGATGAAAATATAAAAAAAGTCATTTTAAATAATCCAGAAGAATCTGCAACATTTCATGTGATGCATTATTTGCTAAATGAAAGACTGAGGCTGAAACAATCAGCTCTATGGCGGAGTCCTGTAAATGGTCCATAACTGACAGCAGAAGTCCTGGTTATAGAAAACATGAAGGATGCCTGATCAGAAGTCCTAGTGAAGAGCAACAGTGTAGTGTAAAGTATGCACCAGGCATACTTCTCAACTGTCCCAGATTTTCAGGGATGTCCCTAATTTAGACTCCAAAAATTTAGCTCTGTCCCTCATAATCCCTCCTAAAACTGGTGACCTTGGAGGAAAGGTGGTGAATTATATTCAATAAATAATGGCAGTAAGTAAGAGTTATAGATTTCTATTATTTCACAAAATGTATAGTAATTAACATTATTTTATTCTGTCAAGGTCTCAGGTTAATAGTATTAATATTTTACAAATGTCCCTGATTGTCCCTGATTTTTTCTGGGTTTGTCCCTGATTCTTTTGAAATATGTCCCTGATTATTTGAGAGCTATACTCACATAATAGCAGACTGTTTTGGATTCAGTAAGCAGCTCTACACAGTGTGTAGAGGCACGCAAACAAGTGAACCACTGTGACATGCTAATAACAGCATAAGCAGCTGAATTGAATACTAATCAACCAATCCAAGATGGAGAAGCTGTTCAACAAGCCATTAAGCAACCATGTAGGCTCAGTGCTGCTTTTCCCTGTGAATTCCCAAACCTACTGGAATACCAGCCACAGAAATGAGTGTGCACCAAAACAATGTTCGAGGCTGCTGTTGATTCATGTGTATGTGCCATACCTCTCAACCTGGAAACATCAAAAATCTGGACAAGGCCCATGAAAAATAGGTACAAATCTGTATGCTGATTAATGTAAAATGAGCATACATAATTACATAACCCCACCCACCCCAGTGGAATTCTGAGATACTAACTTTTAAATGCAAACTGAAGAACCTACGACCAAAATATGGCACCCGAGTCCCCCTGCAGCCATTCCAATGTCCCATTACACTCCATTTACCATAAATACTAATGTGTGCATACTGCTTTATTTCTACAATGATTATTTGGATTTTATTTTTACATTGTATAGCACAATGCACAAACACTAATAGATATCTGCTAAACAAAGCAATACGGTCTCACAATGACAATAGACTTGGCATTAAAACTTATCTGCCCTTGAAACTCACATTGATTGAAACAGCATTGAAACCTACACCACATCCAAAGAAAATGCATCTGGCCAGTGGTGGATAAAGATTACCTTTGGGCTGTTTTCAAATCATAGTCCCCTTGCACACAAAACAAGAAACATACATGGGTTCTTTGATACATCTTCCTGACTTTATTAAATTATATACCTTGTATAATACAGCACACTTGTTAGACTTAAGTTAGAGCGCATTTTAAATTTATTGTTTAAACATTTTTCCAATGAAACAAAATACATAAAACAATAATGACAAAACTGCCCAATTGAGAATATTTCTATCATAAAAGACTACTTTCACACATACAATCGCATTTTAAATTTGTTTGAACATTTTTCCAGTAAGCAATGAAACAAAATGCATGAACCAGTAATGACAAACTGCCCTATTCTGAACATTTCCATGATAAAAGTCTACACACACACACACACACACACACACACACACACACACACACACACAATTAAGCAAGCAGCCGCAGAATAGCTGGAAATGGCTTAAGCAACTCTGTGCAGCAGCAGTTGTTAGTGAAACAGTTCTTTCTGGAGGAGGGGTTGAGATAATGGTTGTGCCTATATAGGAGTCCTAATTTTTGGTGGGTTTTTGTGATGTTAGTTTGGATGTGAATATTGAATTTTAGATGTTCATCAATAATGATGCTGAGCAGTTTGGTGTGAAGGACAGTTTCAATGGGAGTGTTATTCTGCTTATGATCTTGAAAGAGTTTTTATCAATGGGGGAGTGTTTAGATGGGAAAAAAATCATTAATTTGGTTTTATTGATGTCAAGGGCTAGGTGGTTGTTTTGCATCCAGGTTTCAGTATTTAAGAAAGCTGACTGGGTTATCTGCAGAAGGTCAAAAGGGGTGTCAAGTAAGGAAGAAGTGGAATGTTTCCATTTAACAGCTTGTTGTCTCTTGGAAGGGTAGCTGGTGACCCAAGCTATAGTGGAAAGGGAGAGACTGAGGGAGGAGAGTTGTGATAGGAGTATAGGGTGGGAGACAGTATCGAAGGCTTTGGAAAGGTCTACAAACAGGGTTGATATGATTCTTCCAGAGTCACGAGCATGGTTAATGGACACGAGGCAGGAGAAGAGTGCAGAGATGGTATTGTGGCCAGGACAGAATCCATGTTGTGTAGGGGTTAGGAGGTTGTTTTGTGTTAGATAAGGCATCAGTTGTGAGTGAATACATTTTTCCAGGATTTTTGAGAGTGGGGAAACTATGGCAATAGGATGGAAATTATTGGTGTCAGTGTTTTTACCACCTTTATGGAGTGGGATAATGAATGCTTGTCTCCAAAGTGAGGGATCATAAGATTCTTGGATGGGCCTATTTATTATGATGAAGATAGGAAAGGCTATGCTGTTAGCAGATAGTTTGAGGAAGGATGCAGGTAAATTATCTGGTGCACTGGAGCATGGTTTCAGTTGGAGAAGGAGTTTTTTTTATTGTGTGTGTGGGCACAGGGTGAGGCTGAAGGAAGAGGTATGTATTTTGAGATCAAAGGGGAAGGTATGGGGGGATATTGCAAGGGAGCTGGGGAAGCTGGTTTGGCTATACATTCCACAAAGAATGTGTTAAATAGAGTGGCTGTTTCTTGGTCAGAGCAGTTAGGGTTTGGGCATGGGTTGTCATTACTGACGGGGTGCAGGAGGGAGGAGATAGTATTCCAGAATTTTCTAGGGTTGTTAGTATGTTTACACTGAAGCTTAGAATAATATGTTTTGCGGTCTCTGGTTATTAGTTTTTTTATGGAGTTATGGAGTTGTTTAAATTCTAGTAGGGTATCAGGTTGCTTATTTCTTTGGTATTGTTTCCACTTTTTGTCTCTTAGGAGCATGATCTGTTTAGTTTCCTTAGATAGCCAGGGAGAAGTTATAGCTTTAACTCTTTTGGTCCTGAGAGGAGCAAGGTTATTGAGTAGGTACAGAAAAGTTTCATTGAAGTAGTTGATGGGGTTGTCAAGGAGCAGAGTTCTTAAAGGTGTCCAGTCAGTTAGTTTTAGGCAGTCTGAAAATATTTGTGGGTTGAAGTTAGACAGGTTTTGGGTTTGAATATAGTGATGTTGTTTATGAAGGGGGGAGGGGTACCGGTCAGTAAAGGCTGGTAGATGGTCACTGAGGGGGTCAGGAAGGATTCCTGAATTTGAGATTAGATTTGGATGAGACACTAAAATTCAGTCAATGATAGAGCCAGAGATTCCATCTTTGTTTGGCCTAGTGGGAGAGTTTATTAGTTGCGTGAAGTTAAAGAAGTTGATTGCTTGGGTAGAGGATAGAGAGTTAATTGTGGCCCAGTTAATGTTTACATCACCTAGGATGAAGGTTTAATTTTTAATTTTTCATTTTAATGAAATTAAATTTGTGTGTAATGCGAAGGGAATCATCTTGAATGTGTGTGCTGGCAACTCAGGCAGTTACCAAAACTCACATATCTGACACACCTCCCAACTGTATCAGATGTTCACTGGGGGGGTATCCCACAGGGTCATGTATTGGGGGATGCAGGTTATGCACTGAAACCATGGGTAATGACGCCCATCAGAAATGCACACACTGAAGAACGCCATAATGAGGCACACGTTCAAACCAGAAATATCATATGTGTATCAGAGCTACTAAAGTTGTGGTTCTGGTTCCTAGATACATCTGCAGGAGCCCTGCAGTACAATCCATGTACATGTACTGAAATATTTACCATCTGTGCCATACTATACAACCTCATCCTGAGAAAGCAGCTTCAGCAGGATCAACAAGCGGAAGGAGCACACATCCCACCACTAATGGCAAGGTCACCACAGCCACACACAGGTAAGGAGTCTGAAGGGGAACCAGCAGCTGCTGTGGCAAATGTAGTGCTCAATATGCCCTTACATTAGCTAGGAGGCAACACACAGCACACTCACTCACCACCTAAGGGGCTAAAATCTTCATCCTACGCAAGTACATAGTAACATTGATCCCAGGCAATACTCATAACCTTTACCTCCCCATGTAAAGGCTGTGCGTTGCTAGCATCAGACAGTGTCAGCCCTGAACTAAAACTGTTCCAACTGCTAGATTTACAAGGTAAGTGTTGAACCTGGAGTGTATTGTCTAATAATACAAATGAATGGCATATCCTTGCATGCTGTTACTTGGTAATGTAATCAAGTAAAAAGTGGCTCATTTGCACAGAAATGACTTTTAACACATGACAGCAGAGACCTATGTGACTACACATGCTCTCTATCAAGTAGTAGGCCTCAGGCATTAAAGATTCACACAGTCATACCTCTCAAAAGTACTGATAGTCACCGAGTGTCCTCAGTTTAGCATCATACTTTTGTATGGGAAAATCATTAAAGACAGAAGTTAGAAAGCAATGAGACACATTTTAGTTTCAGACTTCCCAACCCTCACAAGACCATTAACAATACTGATGCAAAAAATGATTGATTGTATCAACTGTCTAACTTTCCAAGCCCAAAATGTCAAAGGTACAATTAGCAAAACAGCATCACAAATGCAGACATACTAAGCACTAAGTCAGCTATGCACCCTGAGCATCAGACACAAATGTTATGTAGCCCTGAATCCAAAATATAGAAAGCAAGGGTACGGCACAGGTATCATCACTTGCATAGAGAGCTGTGTGTGTGTGTGTGTGTGGGGGGGGGGGGGGGGCAGGAAGCCTAGGCTGACCCAAAAGGTTGGTGAGTGTGTGTAAGTAAGAAAAAAAAGTAGGCAAACATTTAGATAAAGTAACAAATGGCCAGTGAGACAAAATGAGCTTTACGCTTCATGGCTGAACCATGTAACTGTTGTGTGTGTGTCTGTATAGTTCCTCCAGGTGAAACTGGTGTGTGAGCATCTGCATCTAAGCTCTGTGCTAGCTCTATGTCTTGGTATGTCAGACAGGTGTGAGCCATGCATGGTACAGGTGGCAATTCAGTGATGTCACAACCACACTCATGGTCAAATGCACTGCTGCTACCTGAACATGACTGATGTCTGCTGAATAAGCTCCCCTCAAGAGGACGCCCAGGGCCACAAACCTATAGCCTGGCATGTCTGGTTGTGGACACCTTAACCATGACAGAGCAGAGGAAGTAGTGCAACTATGGGACCATGATCAGGCATGGCCATGTTGGCTAACAACAGATGATGTGGCTGACCTAAGCTCTTGAGGATGCCATCACCCTCCCAGCAGATATTCCACCACAGACACCACCCATTCCAAAGTGTCATTCATCCAATCAATTGAATTGGCAACATGGTGGAGGCAGTCACGCATGTCAGACTGTGCCACACCTACTACCCTAAGCATTTCTCTGGTGGACCTATAGGAAAGTGCCTGTGCCTTCATGATAGCCCTAAACAGAAATCGATTGGTATGGGAAGACACATCTGGATCAGGTGGAGGCTGGACAGCAGACCTTGGCCGAGTACCCCTAACAACCCTCCTGCATGGTACCTCACCTGCACTTTGGCTATGGCCATAGTGAACAAGCACTGAAGCCACAGTAAACACACTTCCCTGATCAAATGTCTCACATTCCACCTATCCAATATCTCAAACCTCACTGAAATGGGTTGGTGTAGGCCTACTGGCTGTGTCTGATGGAATTACAGGGGATGGCTAAATGTCAACCTCAGTATCAGATTCAACCTCTGCACCTCCCTCAACTGTGCCTCTGTTTGGCCACCATCATCATCAGAGTCTGCCAATACTCTGATATCAGGTGATAGGAGTCCTACACTTCCACTGTCAGGATCACCTTTGATAATAAGCAACGAACACAGGAAATAAATTATTAGCTGCACTACTACAGTCAAATGTATGCTAACAAACTAACAGTGATGTCACTACTACAGACAGTACAGCAATACAAATAACAGCTCTGACACCCATATCACACGTGGATAAAATATATATATATATATATATATCTATATATATATATATATATATATATATATATACATATATATATATTCTTTGAACTGCTTATCAATACTGACAAAAAGAGATTTGGCTTACCATTTGCAGTTGACGCTATGCTTCCCATGGATAACATTCATGGAAAAAGTTAAGCAAAAGTTAAGGACAACATCATCACAATTAATAGTAACACAGGAGATTAAAAGTTTTTGTAGTTTTTAATTTCTCCAAGTCTTTTGGGTTTCTAATACCATGAAGGAAATGGACCCCATTCATAAGTCAAAGTACGATTGAAGTTCATGAAATTAGTATTGTTTCACTCTTTGATGTTCACCAAAAAGTGCTCTTTGTAGCACCTGTAGGAGATGCAGCTATTTAGCCAAACTGGAGGCTGAGCTCTCTCATCTCAAAACTGGTGTAACCAGTCAGGAGGAGAAGGTAACCTCACACTACACAATTCCAGTATCACATAGTCCCACCACATCAGCGAACCAAACACATAAATGCACAAAAACATACTCGGAGGCTCTAAATAAAAATCTACCTAAGCAATAGAGACCTCCAAAGCAGACATCCAAGCAAATGCTACCTCAAAACAAAACACGCACAACACATAGCCCACAAAGTCAGTGTGCCAAGCAGCCACAGCCCTTAAGGCTGAATAATACACCTGATACTCTTGTAATAGGTGACTCTATTGTCAGACACACTGACGTACCGCTCACCAGGCTGAATAAAGAGAAGGTCACGGTGAGCTGCCTGTCGGGTGCTAGGATTCGCCACATAACGCAAGCACTCAGGTCACTCCAAAGCAAATACAAATATGACTCAGTCATTGTGCATGCTGGTGTGAATGACCTGAGATGTACCTCCCTGGACTACATGAAAAAAGACATAGAGGAGCTCTCTGATCATGTAGCCCAGGCTGGTATGACCCTGACCTTGAGCAGCGTCTTACCCTCACCTAGAATGATGCCACAGTACAAAGACAAAATGATCGATTTTAACAACTGGCTAAAATTTTGGTGTCATTCAAAGGGGATCCAGTGTCTGTCAGCCTGGGATGACATGCTCGACAAGCCACGTTGCTTCGCTAGGGACGGATTGCACCTGACACCACTGGGCTTTCGGATATTGGCAAAGGCTCTTGCCACCCCCATAGTGCCTTTTTTAGGCAAGGCTCAAAAGTCAAACCCACCCCCATAGACAGCACAGGGAACAAGAAACTAAGGGTAATGCTGCTTAACGCCAGAAATCTTAACCTCAAGATGCATGCACTCGAAGCTCTCCTCAGTATGGAGAACATCGATATCTGTGCAGTGACAGAAACCTGGTTCAAGGCTCCAGAGATCACCCCAGCACTACCAGGCTATACCTCATATCATGCTTTTCGGCCCCAAAACCCAGACTGAACCAAAAAAGGAGGGGGAGTTTCCATATTTATCAAGGATATCCACACCTCCAGGTTAGTGGCATTGCACGAAGTATCGGAGACCATCCATGTGCAACTAACAGTGGGCAAGACTGCTTTTCAGTTTATAGCATCCTACAGACCACCCTCTCAAAGTCAGGAATCCCACTCGGCTTTCCTGAAAACATTGGAGAACATGAAGATCTCTCCGAACACCATTATATTGGGCGACTTCAACTACCTAAACATTGACTGGGAGCACTACTCAAGCCCCAGTACCTTAGCCCAAAGGTTCCTGGAAATTATAAACTCAAATGCTATGGAACAATTAGTCACCACTTCCAGAAGAGGGCACAACATACTAGACCTGATCATTACCAACATGGGGACTCTATGCTCCACACCAGAAGTATATCCCTCATTGGTAAGATCAGACCATAAATTAATTTCACTGGATGTCCACATCCCGACCCCACCCCCAGCCCAGAAAACCACAGTGAAAAACTTCTCAAAAGTGAACTTCTCACTTCTCAAAACCGAAGTGGAATCCTTCAAGGCCCCAGGGCCAGTGGAAACTATGGCCCAAACAACAGAATCCTATATAAACGCATTCTACGGACATCACCAGGAATGCATGGCTCATGCTATCCCAAACAAAACCAAGACCCAATCATCCAAAGGCAGGCATCCAGTCTGGTGGACCCCTGCCATAAATAAACTGTACAACAGAAGGAGGAAGCTACTACATGATAGAGCAAAATCCCTAATAGGGAAGGCATCTCTGATCAGTACTAGCAAAAAATTACGATCCCTCATAAAATCCTCCAAGGCCAGCTTCGAGAGAAAAATTGCACAGGACACCAAAGACAATCATAAGGCTTTTTTCAGTTATGTTAGGAACCTGGGATGCAACTCCCAGACTTGTTTTGAGTTGATTCTAAACGACAAAAAATACACTGAACCCACAGACATCGCCAATATCCTGGCAGAGAGGTTCAGTGCAAACTTCTCCACCCCCTCCCCCCCAAAAGAGCAAGTATCTATCCCAGCAGAGGGCTGCCTCCCAAACATCTCTGATGCTCAGGTGAAGGCTGCCCTCTCCAAAGCAAAAAACACTGCTTCCATGGGACCAGATGGCGTCCCAGGTTGCGTCCTACATGAACTCCAAGAGGAACTAATCCCTCAAATAAAACAGCTATACAATCTTAGCCTCACTACAGGATATGTGCCCACAGAATGGCGTACAGCAACAGTGGTCCCACTCCACAAAGGTGGAGCCTCTACGGACCCTGGAAACTATCGCCCCATAAGCCTGACTAGCTTAGTCTGCAAGGCTATGGAGAGGATCATCATGGAGCTCATAAACAAAGACATTGGGGACCTACAGACACTAGATCCTACCCAGTTCGGCTTTGTCAAGGGCAGATCCTGCCTTTTGAACCTGGTTGACTTCTTCGAAACACTCATCAAAGCCATAGATAAAGGGAAGGTAGTCCACACAGTCTATCTGGACCTTGCAAAGGCATTTGACACAATACCCCACTCGGGCATCATAGATAAGCTATCCAGCTTAAATATAAACCCCTATGTCACAAGATGGGTCGCAAACTGGCTCAAAGACAGAACCCACAGAGTGAGAGTTGCTGGAGCCATGTCAGACTCGAAACCGGTCACAAGTGGCGTCCCACAGGGTTCTGTCCTGGGACCACTCTTGTTCAGTATATACTTTTCCGAGGTACAGGCAAACGTGGCAGGACTATGGCTCACCAAGTTTGCAGATGACTGAAAACTGGGCGCCATAATCGACTCTCCAGCTGACACAAACATCCTTCAAAAAGGTCTCACAGAGACAGATAACTGGTGCCTGTGCCATGGTTTAAAGCTAAATGCCAAAAAATGTATAGTCATACCCTTTGGCAAAAACAATGTGCCCACAAATTACCACATAGGCGGAAACCCATTAAGTACAGAGAAAGTTATTAGGGACCTGGGGACCCAAGTTGATAGCAATCTCTCCTTTGAAAACCACATTGCCAAAGTGGTTAGAAAGACCTTCTACATAGCCCACCTCATCACAAAGGGTTTCACATCTAGATCAAGAGAGGTAATCGTGCCCCTTTATTCATCCCTCATCAGGCCCATCATAGAATACAATGCCCCTTTTGGGATGTACCTTACACGACACCTGCAGCAATTAGAAAGACCCCAAAAGTATCTCACCAAGAGGATCAAGGGTCTCAAACAGATGCCATATGCTGCTCGGTTAAAAAAACTCCAGCTCTACTCAGTTGCATACCGCCTACTTCGAGGCGATCTATGCCTGACATTCAAATCCAGAATTAATGGACATGCTCCACCTCAGTAAATCTAAATCCCTTAGAGCCACACGCTTGAGGGACGTGAACCTCAGCACAGAAATAAATAGAACTTGCTGGAGGGACAGGTTCATAACCCAGAGGCTCCCTTCGCTCTGAAATAGAATTCCAGTTCATGTGAGGCAGAGCACCTCACTGAATCTCTTCAAGAAGAATCTCGATAGGTGGATGGGGGATCGTAGGTTTGTCCCAGGGATTACTCCCGTGTCACTATTAGACAGAGGCACAGTAAACTAAACCTTAAAAAGGGCACAGTATACTCAAATCAAGGGGTGGCGTAAGCCATACAGAATCGGGCTAGGCTTATAATTGCCCCAGGGCAGATAGCCTAGTATGAACCTATGAACCTATGAACCCAGTAATGACTCCTGCTGCAATTCGTACAGTGTTACATGAATTGGTAACATATCTAAATACGACCGTAAATTCATTTTTATAAGACCAGTTGCTCCTACTACTATTGGAACTGTCTGGGTATCTTTCTTCCACATGGCTCTTGTTTTTGCCTACAGATTTTAGTATTTTATGACCTTGTGTCTTTCTGTACGCAAGACACTGTAGTCAATAGGTGTGGCGATTTCAATGATCAATGCTACTTTTGTCTTCTTTTCTTGGACCACTCTATCCAGTTTTCTAGCATCTATCTTTTGGACTGTTGGTATTGGGTGATCCCATGTGATGTAAATTTCATCATTTTCTATGATTCTCTGTGGCTCATGTTTCCAGTGTTTTTCATCCACTTCAATACCATAATGTTTACACAATCTCCAGTGTAACAATCTCGCCACATTAATATGCATTTCAGTATACAGTCCCTCTGCCATTAGAGAGTAGCAAGCAGTAATAAGGTCTGTGACTGTTTCCAATTCGGTTCTACAAAACCTACATATGTCTGTTTCTCTCACATATTCAATGGACTTAGTAAACCAGTGTGTACATAGCCCAGCATCTTGGGTTGCCAATATTAATCTTTCATTTCTTGATGTAAATTCACCTCTCCTTAACCATTCCTGCATTCGTTCTTGATCAACATGAGGCTCTTCCAAAGGTTTTCTATACTTGCAACTATATTTGTTTTTTCCACATTTCTTGCCTTCTCACCTGGTCCTTCACCTTATATTCTTTCGTTTGTTTTTTAGCACATTCAGTTGCTGCCTGGTTTTTATCCACTTCTGGTTTGATTTCCATTCCTGTTTGACATCGATATGCTTCTGCTAAATTAAGCAGAGATGTCATCTTAGATTTATTCTCCTCATGTTTTAGAACATTCGCCACATTTGGATCTTGTGAGGTCAGTAGATATGTGTGGAGTCCCACGATTGCAGATTTATACATGTAATCAATTTCAAGGAGGCCCATCCCTCCTTAAGAATGGAAAAATATATAATCTTGGTATACAATGATTTTTATAAATCATTTGGCAAACATGAAGCATCCTTCTTGTTTTACTATCCAATCTATCCAACACTTTTTGGGGCCACTCAATCACTTCAAAACTATAAGTTAGGACAGGAAGAGCAAATTGGTTTATAGCTTGGATCTTGTTCCTAGGTGTCTATGCTGTTTTCAGGATTATAGTACTCCTTACTAAGCTTTATTCGGATTTGTTCATGTTTTATTGCTGATCCTTCATCAGTTCCAAAGTATTTATACACCCCCTCTTGCTCAAGTTGTTTTATATCACATTCTTGTCCCAAACTGATGTTTTCCAGGTGCTGCAATTTTCCTTTTTTAAAGGTTGCTTTTGCACATTTATCAAGACCAAATGACATTCTAATATCATCTGAAAATGTTTTCACAACCTGCAGTTGTGCTTTCGGTTCCTCATCTGATGAGCTATACAATTTTAAATCATCGACAAAGAGAAGATGAGAAGTCATTAGACTTTGTTGTTTTCTAGAAGACAAATTATAGCCATGGCCTAAGCTGTTAAGTAAACAGCTTAATAGGTTAATGGCAAGGCAGAATAGCAAGGGTGACAGAGAGTCACTCTGGAATATCCCCATTTGAATTTTTATCCCTGTACTTTATCATGGCTTAATTGCAAAGTGGTCTGCCACTGTTTCATGGTTACTGTAATGTAGTCAATCAGTGTATCTTATACATTTTTAAGCACTCTTTTATCCATGAATGTGGGATGCTATCAAATGCTTTTTTGTAGTCAATCCATGCCATACTTAGGTTCTTCCCCTTCTTACAATTCTCCACTATAACTTTAACAACAAATGGTCCCGTGTTCCATGTGACTTTCTTTTATTGCCCTTTTGTTCTGCTGCCATAATTGAATTTTCTTCGAAATGACTAGAAACTCTGTCGGCGTCAATTCCCATATATATTTTGTACATCGTCAGAAGACAAATTATCGGTCTATAATTTTTAGGGTAGCTTGCAGGTTCACTCTTAAGTAAGAGCATTGTTGTTCCTGTTGTTAACCAGTGCGGTGTATGTTCGGGGTGTGCATATGAATAGTTTTTACTGGAGGCTAAATCCTTGTGCAAAGAAGTTAATACTTTGTCAAAAGTTAGGTACTGCATCTGGGCCTGGGGTTTCCAGTTAGAGGCTTTTCTCAACTTTATTTCAATCTCTCTGGTTGTTATTTCATCCCATTTCATATCCTGTACCTTTAAAGTCCTTATTCTTTCCTTTACTACTTCTATCCATTTAGCATCTTTGTTATGTTCCACAGGATCTTCATAGATACTTCTCCAAAATGTATCTACTTACTCTTTTTTTGGCGGTCTATCAATTCCTTTTACCTTATTTCCCAATTCTCTATAAAACTTTTTTGGGTCATCAGTAAATTGTTTATTTTGTGCTTTTCCCTTATATTTATCTTCATATCTTTTAAGTGTTTCAGCCTGATTTGAAAATTTTAGTTTGTTATCTCCAATAGTGCATAATAGATCCTGGTCTGTTCTAATACTGTGCATTGCTTTTATCACATCTATCTTTCTTAATATTTTTGTTGATCTGTTCCCTCTTCTATAATCTTCTTACAGTGATACTTCTTGTCTTAACTGCTTTATAGTTTTCTCTATTCGATATTTCCATGATGGTATTCACTTTCGCCCCCTCTTTTTCTTCGCTACCCTATGTTCCTGTGGTAGAACTTTATCAATTATTAATTTAGCAGCACAGTAATATATTCTGCTTACTTCTGTTATATTGCATGGGTCTCTATGGACAGTCCTAATTACTGTGCTTTATAAAGCTTTTGACTTTTGATGTTTTATTAACCTTCTGCAGTCTATTGATCTTGATATATCTATCTTTGTCTATTAAATCAAGCAACTCTTCTCTTAACTCATTTTCTTCCATACTAATGGCACATCCCTTGTTTTCCATTTCCAGTGGGCATTCTATAGAAAGTTCTATAGCATCTTCCTGTGACACATTCTCTTCAATTTCATCCTGTGTCATCTGTTTTTCTGTCATATGGGAACTCACTGGCCTATCTCTCCTCAACATTGACTGTGTCAGAGTTTCCGCAGTTTCCTGTTCCTTTCCTTGCTGTCTAGCTTCAAGTGAATGTTTATACTGGTTTCTTGTGGAAGGTTCCAAAATATCTTGATATGGCACCTAACCAGTTACATCCTGTTCCACTGGTTTCCCCTTAATTTGGATATCCATTGCTCTATCCTGTTGTGGTGCTTTCTGCATTTGATTTTCTACACTGAATCCTTCTCTTTGCAGTTGTTCCATTACCTCAGTTTCGATTTCTTTGACTTCTCCATTACTCATCTCTTTTTCTACTTTTCCTCTTAGTCTTCTTATTTTTTTGTATTGTAAAGTTTTCCATATCCGGATTCCTTTGCCTATATTTTTCTTCAAATATTTTTGGTGCTGCTCTTTTTGTATTAGTTAGTTTTGCTTTCTCCTTTGCATAAATATTACACCATATTAATTCTCTTTTCCTTTCCCCATCCATATTTCTTCTTCATATGTCTCCTGATCTTGCTTTTCCTTATTCTGAGGACTCACTCCATCCTGTTGTAATGTAATCTGTTTTAGACCTTCTACATTAAATCCTTCACTTCGCAAGCACTCCATAATTTCAACTTCTATTTCTTTAACTTCTGCTTTACTAATCATCTTTTCTACATTGAATCTTTGTGCTTTTAGTCTTTTTATTGTGAAACTTTCCATATCTGAATGCCTTTGCCTGTATTTTTCTTCGAATGTCTTTGAGACTGCCTTCTCCATATTATTCAACTTGGCTTTCTCCTTTGCATAAATATTGCACCATATCAAATCTCTCTTTCTTTCCCATGTCCATATTTCTTTTTTACATTTTTCAAATATTTCTAGGTTTTGTTGTTTATATTTTTCACTTCCTCAGATGCTTCTTTTTCCAAAGAGATCAAAGTTACTTGATCTATACACTGTTTTTCGAAAATCTGTTGTATAATTAATGAAAGCAACTTTTTATTTAAAGCTTGTAATAGTTTTTCCTGTGGAAGTATTTTTCTTTCCTCTAATTTCTCTCGTAATCATTTTGTTTATCTTGTGTCTGGAAATTCTGGGCTTTTTGCAAAATAGTAACAATACATAATTTCTTTCTTATCCTCAATAGTCCACTCTGTCGTCTTTATGGCTCTTCTTTGGCCAATCAATTTTTGTCATTTTTGTGGACTGCTACTTCCTTCTACAACAAGGGGGCCATCCTCCCCCTGAGCCTGGCCTGACCCCATTGTAGGAATGTTTCCGCATTTTGAGGATTCTACACTGTCATTTTTTCCAGTACTGGCACCAGTGCGTCTACCATGATTGGGCACTTTTTCATCCTGGGTCTTGTGCACCCAGCTATCTTTTTTATTTTTGATTTATTTCTGTCCATGATATATGCTATATAAATACAGTCTATATATCAGTGTCACCTCGGTGAGATTTTGTGAAAAAACAGGGTTCACCTCGCGAAGGTACTCACCAAGACTTGAGTATGAATTCGATTTCAGCACTACTACTCTTATTTGCTTGCTGACTTTTCATCTCTCCATCCTTTATGTGTCCATTAATGATACTTTTAACAAGAACTTGGAGGGCAAGTCCAGTCTAAGGCTATGTGTAATAATCAGAATGTGTTGCTAACTGTAGCAATTTACAACTCTCCCCAAAACAAACTTATTGTTAAAAAGAATTTACATATTGCTGTCAATATTTTACTAAACAAGAGTATTTTACAACTGAGATACATAAGCTTACCTGGAAACTCCTCCTGGGACATACTTGTTTTCCCTGAAACAGTAGCACCAATGTCAAGGACATGCTGTTCTGCACTTTCCTTGGAGCTGTCTGGATCCCTGACAGTGAACAGGAACTCTTCATTTGCTGTTAGTGGTTGCTGTCTAGCAGCCCCCCCCCCCCGGAACCCATCCGATCATGGGCCACTGCAGCTGATCTCCTCCATGCAGAAGAAATCATGTCAGTGGCCCTATGATGCACCTGATCATATGTCCTGCTGTGTTCAACTACTGCATTCACATCAGCAACTATCTGCTGCCAAATCGGCATACTGCCTGACATATCTCCACATCCCCACTCAAGGAGAAAGGCACCATGTCACATAAAAGCTTTCACAATGCCCTGATTCTCAGGGTCACTGAACAGTGTGTTTCAGGAATTGGGATGCCTGGGTGCCACAGTCGTAGGTGTCCTGAAACACAACAGAAGGATAATACACATAAGTATCACATAACTAAAAGTCCTGTTTCCATATAACTCATAAAAGGTAGCAATTCATTATTAGCCACTGAAGGAACATAAACAGTCAAAATATTGAAATATAGAAAAAGGAATTGTGTGGTTGTAACATATTACATTCACACACAATAGGTTCACAGGAAGTTACTAGGCTCTGAGGCCTATATAAGCCTACCCAAAACTTTAGTCCATGTTTAGACAAGTCAGTACCTGATGCACCTGTCCAGCAGGGACATGGGTGGAATCCTAGGGATGTAGTTTCTGTTTCCCATCCAGTTATCCAGGTTGCGCTTAAAAAGGGGTAAAGAGGTACTCTGCTTGATGTAGACAGGGAGTCTATACCACAGATGGGGGGAGTCTCTGGGACACAAATATGTCCTGCCAACAAGTTCTATTGATGTCACAGACCAGACTGATGCTGTGCTTGTGGATTATTTGAGTGGAGCTTGACTTGCAGATATGCAGCAGCCCCATCAAGGCGGGGTCCAAGATTGCCTCGTATGCCAGACCAAGGTCACCTCTGAGGAGTCTGTATGAAACTGAGTAGAGGGACAGGGCTTTTAGCCTATCTGTGTATGGCAGATTTTTGAGGCCCTGGATTCTTGTGGTGAGGGACCTCTGTGGTGTCTCCAGCTGCTGCATGTACTTTGCAAGGTACGTGCCAAATGGGGCATTATATTCAATAATGGGCTATATAAGGGAATAATACAGGGATATTATGACCTCCTTCTCCCTGGATGAGACACCCTTACTTATGAGGTGAGCCATGTAGAAACCTTTCTGTACAATGGAAGCATCATGGTGGTAAAAGGTCAGGTTGCTATCAACCTGGGTGCCAAATTGTGTGCTTACGATGCTGCTATTAATGTGATAATTTGTGGGGACATCTCTCTCCTCAAAGGGATGATGATGGATTTTTAGGTATTCAGCTTGAGGACATGTTTCTGGCACCAGTTATTTGTTTGGGTGAGACCCTCTTGGAGGATGTCCACATCAGTAGGGGAACTGATGACAGCACTCAAATTATTTGATGACACCACCCAACTTGCAGTCATCTGCAATTTTGGTTAACCATAGTCCACTGGTTTTGGCCTCCACCTCAGAAAAGTATATCTCAAATAACCAAGGCCCCAAGACCAAACCCTGGGGTATGCCGGCCATTAAAGATCTGCTGCTTGAGGTGGCTTCCCTATTTTGACTAGGTGGGTTGTATCAGTGAGCCATTTAGCTACCCATCTGGTAACATATGGATTAATGCCTAGTTGAGAGAGTTTATCTATTATGGCTGAGTGGAAAATAGTGGTGATAGCTTTGGCCAGGTCAAAGTAGGTGTTGTACACTATCTTCCCCTCGTCCATTTACAATCATGTATACCTGTGGCCAGCACTCCATAGATCTATGTATGGTCCATCACAGAAGGCTAACACCCCTGTGTCATTTACAATATAGGACATTTACCATTTCACGGAAATAACAATAGAAGACTGTACACAGAAAAACAATTGTAACATTAGCAGTTGTAATGACTGTGCATGACAAACATGCCCATGCCATCAGTACACTTCTAAGAAATGCATACAGATAAAAGCATTTGCTGATGCAAATATATATTAATGGATTTTTCTTAATGACATTTCAATATATGCAGTATATAGCTGAAAAATGCAAGCATGCCTTCTCAAAGTCAGTAGTCTTCTGTGTAGATATATTCCAAAGTAATATCCTCTTCTGTGTTATCCACATAAACATGACTCCTCACCTTCAGGTTCCCTAGCTACATGGTTTATGGTGTAGATTCAGGGCTGTGAGCACAGTGAAGATGCAAATGGGTGTGAACCTATTAGAATTGCTGAATACCAATTGCTTGGTTCTGTGTCATAGCTGTAAACATAGTGCAGGCATTCTTTCATTGTTTGTTGCTAATGGATTTGCAACTGTGATGGATTACTGGTAGGGACAAGGAAAACAAAACAGCAATTCAGACTGCCCTATTTCCACTGGGTGTGTCAGCCAGGTTAGACTTATAAAGTGCAGAAGTAATTGTTTTACGGTTTCAACTGTAAGTAAGCAGCACACATTTCAGTTTCTGTTCAGTAACATCCATCCTCCCCCTCATTTTCTGACAATTGCATACTATTGTTATTTAATATCCTCTTACATTTTATGGACAATGACAGAGAATGCCTTACAGACTGCATGTCTCAGATTACTGTTCAGATAAGACAAAAATGAGCAATAATCACAGAGAGATAAGACAGAGCTGCATTTTTGCAAAGAATAGTCATAAACGGTTGTATGATCACTCAGTGGACTACATTTGAAATTAATACATGTACACACAACTGTCCTATGTTCTGTTTACACTGTGAATTATGTTGCAGTTGGTTGTATGCAGAATGATTTCAGTTCCTTGCTGCAAAGCTGTTTGTGTGGGAAAGAGGGATAAGACATCCTTACTTTGTTCTGAAGGTTCATTGGCATAAGAGTTCAAATCCAGACCCGTGTAAAAATATTTCTAGTGTACCACCAAAAATGTTGTAGTGTTTATTTCAGATTGCTTTTCTTCATTGAAACTAATTTTCCCTTTTTCTTTCTTTCTTTTAATTATTCTTTATGCCAGTGTTTGCATGGTGGGGAAAGGGAGAAACACAATGAAAGACAGGTTTAGCTGTGCTTATCACCTTTGTGGGAAAGCAGTATGCACACCTGGACTACTTGCCCACACAGGAAACAGAACACTTGCAGTAAGGGTGTAGACAGTGTAAAGTTCAAAAAGGATATATTGTTGCAGTTTTTGCTTTCCATTGTTCAATGCTGCTATGTGACATTGCTAGGTGGTTAGCAAGGTTCCGCCAACACCTGCAGCCATCGAACACATGCAGACAGGATGCAGTCAATAATTTAAAATGGATACATTCTTCTAATTCTGTTGGGCATCGCTCAAACATCTAACACGGTTAATACCTCAAACTGTCAGCTATATTTATGAATGATTCATAACTATGTCTGAGCAGCACTTCTTTTGTGGCAAAGATGGAACATCACTGCTGTGGAAGAAAATGTTTTGTCCCTTATGCATAAGTTTGATTCCCATACTTTAAAAATCAATTTTATCAGTGTATGATGCCAAAACAAAAAATGTGTCAGGTCATGAAATGTATGCTCCCCAGTGCATGTCTGCAAAGTTAACTCATCTAACAGTTGCCTTCCAATTTTAAAATTTTATTTCCAACATACAATAACAAACACCCCTCAAACTAATGTCAAGTGTCAGATTAACCTTCCAATTTCAAAAACTGTTTTCTTCCCAGCTTGGCATTATTGCTCTCCACTTAACATCGTGCAATCATGGTTGGCATCATTTCTCACGTTTGTACACTACCAGTAAACATGATAACAGGAATTAGTGGGAAATCATTAATTGCCATTGCTCTACGTTTGGTATTGGACATGTCTGGTGTTATGGGGGAAAGTTCCCCATTTAGAGTGCAGAGGTGGGGTATTCAGGTGTCCAGGATTTTTATTGTCCTCCTGGTAAAGTGCCACAGCAAAGGCTTCTGCATGGGAATATTCTGGCTCCCAGTACAAGTCTGAAGCTTGGAGTATTTTGGCTAAGGCTGTATCCAGGGCGACCGGCATCCCACACAATGGAGAACAGTGTAGGTACCACTTCAACCACCTACAAAGGAGCAAGAAGGATATGCTCAACTAGTGGTTGACTGAATTTCAAACTGGTGACATCTCACAGTTGTGTAAGTATGCAAATAAAGAGAATGTTTAAAATATATAAAGCTAAGGGTAGGCAAGACTGGTATGCATAACACTCCTCTTTTCTTTTCTTTGCTTTTCACAAAATAGAGTTGAATCAGCAGGTTCATGCTGAACATCTTAAGAGACTGAGGGGAATTAAGCATATGTGTGTGTGTGTGTGTGTGTGTGTGTATATATATATATATATATATATATATATATATATATATATATATATGTGTGTGTGTGTGTGTGTGTGTGCAGCACAACAGAAGTATTATTATAGGTTTAAAAGCTAATGATAGATTTTTTGGTATTCTGTAAGATAGTAAGAAAGTGAGCATGCATATCCTAACTGTAAAAGCAAGTATGCATACATAAGTCTGTAGCACAAGCCAAGTTTAGGAGTCAAGTGTAAAACTGTATCTGTAGCAGAAACCAACTTTAGGAGTCAAGTGTAAGACTGCAGTCAGAGGTTGTGGGTTCAAATATCACGAGCAGCAATTATGCAATACTGCATTTTCTTCATAATATTACATAAATTTAATTCTATACAAGTGGCATAAATGCCCTGCTGCTAACTGTAATCAGTATACTTGGACCAGGAATATGTGCAATATATGGACATTGCAAAGATTACTTTAAGCGATCAGTAATTATAATTTGTAGTTGAAAGGACATATACTTAAATATAATTAGCTCACATAAAATAGTTGTATAATTTTGATAGTGCATTGTATGTCACATAAAATGGTACTAATTTTCTGTTTTTTTTTCCTCACCTCAACCCTTTTTTCTTTTCTATTATGTGTCATCAAAATGTCTCCATGTTATCCATCTATACCAAATCAATAAATACTTCACAGCATAGTGAGGTAGGCCAGCCCCAATGGGTCAGCCTGCCTCTGCTCCACCTCCTCTAGCACCGATGTCCAGCACATCTGGGACCCAACCTGGCAGGACTGACTCTGCTACCCTTGCACTACCGACACCCAGAGGTAGCACTGCTCTGACAGCTGGTGCTGTGGTACCCTCCGGGAGTAGTGGCAGAGGTGGGGATTTCATCAACAGTCAGGAGATGCCAGGGCTGGTGTGTACACCAGATGGAGAAGCTGTTTTCCCTCATGGTAAGTAGGAGGAGAAGATATCAAGCACTTCAGCACCAAGTAGAGTAAGGGGACAATGATGATACTTCTGTGGCTGAGGACTAGATTCTCACTGTCTCCATGTTAGGTGGGCATGAGCTTGTGTTATCCCCTCTCTCACCCCAATCATGGTGTCCCCCAAAGTTTTGCATCCCTCACCATCCCTGTATCTTGTGTCATTTGTTTTGTTTGTTTGCATTTGATTCTGCCCCTACCCAACTTACCTGACCCAGAAATACCAACATTCCTTACCCAGCATTCCTCTCTTAATGAATTAAAAAATGGACACCTATCCCATAAAGAAATATCATACTATACGTAGCTCTCCATTTCGCACGTGTCTTCTTGACACACTTAATTTGGTCCAATTGGCAATACAACCTGACTGCATTGTTGCCACCTCACTTTGTGCAGGTGACACTCCAAATTCAGCTAATATTCTGTATATATTTTCAGTTTACACTGTTAAGGAAATGGCTAGAGATGGTTCTTTTCCTACCTCCCTCCTGCACATTCCTGTATTTCTTTCCCTTTCTTCTTCCCCCATTTACTTCCCATTTAACCACTTTCCTAGCTACCCCATTTTACCACTTATAATCTGGTCAAAAACAGAATCACACACAACACACCTCTATATATACGTGGAGTTGGGTGACATGCCCCAATGCCAGGTGATGACAAATGGCTATTCTGTGGTGCAGTTTACCTCCGTGCAATGCCGCTTAAATATCTCTCGCTACAGTAAACACTGTAACACAAGATGAATGCAGTATAAGAATAATTTGACTGGATAATCACTATTTATTTAAATAGTAACAGATAGTGAATGTAGAATAACAATAATTTCATTGCATTACCAATACTTATTTAAAATTATTACACATGCCTAGATTCAAACCTAGTATAATCTGGGCTCAAAAAGAAATGTGTCAATGCATTTACACCTCCTGCCATGCAGTCAACTAAGCAGCAGGTGTGTTTCATATAATCAATGCTAACAATCAGAATTTTGGCGATGAGCCTCACATTTGTGCACTGCTTAAAGGAGACCCATGCACACAGACTCAAAAAAACATGTTTATTTCATCATAGTTTGGTGTTTCCTACATTTTAACTCCACTCTGGGACTATTTACAGGTTTTTAAATATTTTTATACGTGATTTCTGTGTCTGACCGCATGGGGTCTGGCATCTTGAACTAATTCTGATTGTTTAGTCTGCCTCTAGGTATCCGACAATGCAGTGCTCATCTGTAAAAGATTACGTCACGCAGGCCTCTTTCTTCTAAAGCTCCTGTCACTGCATTGATTTTACATGCATACCCTGCTGTCTTTCAGTCAGTTAGTTTTAAGTAACACTTCATGCCATTCAATGACTACTTAAAACACAAACAGTGCAAAGCTGCATTTTTTTGTGAAGCCTGAAATGTACTATTGACTCATCAACCACCCCCCTTCACACCTAACTTCCCTAGCTGTCAAGTGCTAAGGGTAATTTGAGCTGTTTCCTGCTGTGACTGACAACTCACAGTAGGAGAGTTGACTCATGAACTGTTTCCTTGTTCTAGCCTTTACTTTCTGCATGGGTAGGAGAAGGACCAGGGATCTGTGACATCACAACATGGGTGGGTTTTAGGACAGTCATGGCGATGTCAGTTTGGGGAGGGAACTGGCCAGAAAACTACCTGTATTCAGTGGCCATGATGACATCAGTGAATTGGAGGTTCCCTATTATACGATCAAAGATTCATTCTTTCGAATGCATCTTGATCAAACTTGAAAGCACGAAACAGCAAATTGTCGAAATGGCATATAAGCAAATTCTTTCCCTGGGAAAGAAATTGCTTGGCCGCCTTCATTATTTTGCCATTTTTGTCACTGTAGTGCGATTAAGTAGGGGGTGTGGGGGGCATAGCCCCCCACTTTATGTAATGTTTTAAAGTTTTTTTTTTCTTTTTTTAACAGTGATTTTTTTTTCCTTGGGAAAAAATCACTGTTCTGAGTGTTTGGGATTGTAAGCTTTCACTTACATGGGGTCGATAAATCAGAGTTCACTTTTTTAAGCATTCCCTGATTTAATATAGACCCAAACTGGAGACTTTTCCAGGGCAGGATAAAAGTTTTTTGAAAGTGAAACCACCACAGTACTGTAAGGTACTGTTCTAGTGGAGAGAACAGTCAATTTAAAATATTTTAAATGCTGTCTTGCTGTTTATTCACAGCAGAGACAATAAACAGGGAGAAAAGACACAGAGAAGTTGAGCATTTAATAACAGAAGCCTGTTGTTGTCCTTCAACTATGTGCAAACAAGGAAAGCAGAAGAACTGTGTATCTCACATGCACACTTTGTAAGCCATTGTACAAACCCACTGCTTGCATTGCGCTATTCAAATTAAATATTAGCATGTATTAGTTCTGTTTACTGCCAGTTTAGACTTCATGGCATGAAATGAAAGAAATGTGTGATACACCATGCACATCTTTAGAATGACAATACACATGGACTCCTACTTGCATATATTTTGTAAAGCTGTCTATTAAACTATACCTGCACATGGGAACACAACCACCAAATACTACTCATTGTGCACCCATCAAGCTGATAAAATGCAGAACTTGAACTATCTTGACAACTGCATATGCCTACACATCCATTTCATGCAGGCCTCCCAACATCTTCTGTCCAACATCCACTGCTGATGTCATCCACCGTACGTTGTCCTGCAGCCTTGTAAGAGTCAGACTTGTGCCATGTGACTTGCTTAAAGTACTGTGCTCTCTAGTCTGTCTACTTAGGTAAGGATTCTGTTCTCACTGCAGTCAACAGGCGTGTGTGTGTGTGTGTGTGTGTGTGTGTGTGTGTGTGTGTGTGTGTGTGTGTGTGTGTGTGTGTGTATGTATACCAAAGGAAAGAAGAAAAAAGCAGGTAATGGACAACACGCTGAACAGCTTCAAAACTTTTATTTTAAAACACAGGAATAAGTGCTTTCAGGACCAAGCCTTTTTCAGTATCTGAAGAAAGCCCCAAAAGCACTTATTCCTGTGTTTTTAATTGTGTTTTAAAATACAAGTTTTGAAGCTGTTCAGTGTGGTGGCCAGTACCTGCTTTTTTCTTCTTTCCTTTGGACTTTTTGTGAGCAGGCAGCCTTTGGTGGAGTATCTACAGTTCTATTTGGTGTGTCTATATACCCAGAAGAGTATAGCTGTATACCTGACAATTAGCACTCCAGTTCCATGCATTGACAGTATTTTGACACTTGCACAAGCCTACACATCCATTTCATGCAGGCCACCCAGCATTTTCTCACCAACATCCACCACAAGTTGTACTGCAGCCTTGTAAGAGGAAGACTTGTGTTGTGGTGCTTGCTTAAAGTACTGTGTTCTCTAGTCTGTGTAGTTAGATAGGCATGGCTTCTGTTCTCACTGCAGTCATCTGGTGTGTGTGTGTGTGTGTGTGTGTGTGTGTGTGTGTGTGTGTGTGTGTGTGTGTGTGTGTGTGTGTGTGTGTGTGTGTGTGTGTGTGTGTGTGTGTGTGTGTGTGTGTGTGTGTGTGTGTGTGTGTGTGTGTGTGTGTGTGTGTGTGTGTGTGTTTGTGCCCTTGCTTGACATTACAGGATGCATTTTACACCAGCATATGGGACACTGCTATTAGCATTTTCTCCTTATCAGACACTGCTGATGTCATCCCCTATAGCTGATTTGTGGATGTGAAATATTCCCACCAGGGCAGGGTCAGAGACTGGGCTGGAGGCCAGGCACAAGTCATCTCTTCTTATAAGATACAGACTACAGTGACAGGGCTTTCAGTCCATCCACATATGTCATGACATGGTTTTTAGGCCCTGTACTTTCTTGGTAAGAATCCCCTGTGGTTTCTCCTGTTGCTGCAGGTGTCTGCTGAGGTACATACTAAAATGAGCATTATACTCTATTACTGTTCTGATGAGATTCAAGTACAGTGCTGTTATATAATTCTTAGATCTGAATATGATGGCCTGACTTATGAGGTGCACAACATAGCCTTTTTATACCACTGTAGACACTTGGTGGTCGAAGTTCAGATTGCTATCTACATGTGTTCCCAAGTCTTTCACCACTGGCTTTCAGCATAGGGGGAGGTTTGTCAATGCTATAATTAGCAGGGAATTTCCACTTTGCAGAAGGCCAACATAAACACACATTTTTGTGTTTATTTGTAGACTGTGAGGCTTTGGCACCAATCATTTGTCTGTATTAGCCTTTCTTATGATCCTCTATAGTATGTTATCATCATTGATGGACTCAATGATTGCACCCAAAATACAAGAATCAGCAAACTTGGTAAGCCAAAGGCCATGTACTTTAGTTTAAACTGTTGAGAAATACATTGCAAACAGTAAAAGGCCAAACACAGTTCCCTAGGGTACACCAGTGGTGACAGCTCTACTGGTAGAGGTTGATTCACCAACTTTCACAGTATGTTTTCTGTCAGTGAGCCAAATGGATAATCATCTAGTGATGTAAGGCTTAATCCCCAGTTTTGTTTAATTTTTTCCAACTGTTTTGAGCTTCTAATACCATGACGGGAATGGGCCCCATTCTTAAGTCAAAGTACAATTAAAGGTCATGAAATTAGTGTTGTTTCAATTTTTGATGTCAGCCAGAAGTGCTCTTCGCAGCACCTGCAATGTGCCCAGTAATGACTCCTCCTGCAATTTTGTAAGGAGTTACATTTAATGGTAACATATCTAAATATGATTGTAGATTCTTTTTTATAAGATCTGTTGCTCTACTACTACTGGAACTGTCTTTGTATTTTTCTTCCACATTGCTCTCATTTCTGCCTGCAAATCTTGATATTTTATGACTTTGTGTTTCTCTGTATGCAAGACACTGTAGTCACTGGGTGTAGTGATTTCAATGATCTGTGTTACTTTTGTCTGCTTTTCATGGACCACTATATCTGGTTTTCTCGTATCTATCTTTTGAACTGTTGGTAATGGGTCATCCTATGTGATGTAGACTTCATCATTTTCTATGATGATTTGTGGCTCATGTTTCCAGTGGTTTTCAGCTACTTCAATATTATAATGTTTGCACAATCCCCAGGGTAACAGTCCTGCTGCATTATTATACCTTTCACAACCAGCAACAAGGTGTGTGACTGTTTCCAGTTCTGTTTTACAAAACCTACATTTGTCTGTTTCTCCCACATGTTCAATGGACTTTGCAATCTAAAGTGTATGTAGCTACTATCTTGGGCCACCAATATTAACCTTTCATCTTTTGGTTCAAATTTGTCGCTTCTTAACCATTCCTGCATTTGATCCTGATCAGCATGAGGTTCTTCCAGAAGTTTTCTATATTTGCAACTATATTTATGCATTTTCCACATTTCTTGCCAACTCATCTGATCCTTCACCTTATATTCTTTTTTTGTTTGTTTTTGGCACATTCAGTTGCTCCCTGATTTTTATCTTCTGGTTTGATTTCCATTCCTGCGAGACTAAGCAGGGAAGTCATCTTAGATTTATTCTCCTCATGTTTCAAAACTTTCACTACGTTTAGGTCTTGTGAAGTCAGCAGGTATGTTTGCAGTGCCACAATTGCCGATCTATATATGTAATCAATTTCAAGGAGGCCCAAACCTCCTTCACAAAGGATAATAATAATCACGATATGCACAGATTTTTATAAATCATTTGGTGAGCATGAAGTATCCCTCTTGTTTTCCTGTCTAATCTAACCAACACATTTTGGAGCAGGTCAACCACTCCAAAACTGTAAGTTATAACAGGAAGAGCAATTGGTTTATAGCTTGAATTTTGTTCCTACATGTCAATGCTGTTTTCAGGATTAATTTATGCCTTCTAAAATATTCCTTACTTACTAAGTTTTATTCGCAATTGTTCGTGTTTTATTGTTGATCCTGCATCAGTTCCCAAAAATGTATACACTCCCTCTTGCTCAAGTTATTTTATATCATATTTTTGTCCCAAACTGATGTTTTCTTGGTACTGCAGTTTTCCTGCTTTAAAGGTTGCTTTTGCACATTTATCAAGACCAAATGACATTTTTATATCATCTGAAAAAGTTTTGACTAGTTGCAATTGTGCTTTCAGTTCCTCATCTGATGAGCTGTACAGTTTTAAATCATCAACAAAGAGAAGATGAGATGTTTTTACACATTCTTGTTTTCTATGAGCCAAATTATAGCCATAACCTAATATGTTAAGTAGACAGCTTAATAGGTTAAGGGCAAGACAGAATAGCAGCGGTGACAGGGAGTCACCCTGGAATATTCCCCTTTGAATTTTTATCCCTGGAATAATAATTTGCCCTTTATCATAGCTTAACTGCAATGTTTTCTGCCACTGTTTCATGGTCACCATAATATAGTCGATCAATGTAGGCTGCAACTTATACATTTTTAAGCACTCTTTTATCCATGAATGTGAGATACTATCAAATGCTTTTTTTTTAGTCAGTCCATGCCATACTTAGATTCTTCCCCTTTTTACAGTTCTTCATTATGGCTTTATTTACCAACAGATGATCCTTTTTTGCATATGACTTTCTTTTATTACCCTTTAGTTCTATTGCCATGATTGAATAAACTCTGTAGCCATCAGTTCCAGTGTATAGTTTATACAACATCAGAAGGCATGTTATTGGTCTATAATTTTTAGCATAGCTTGCAGGTTCACTTTTAAGTAGGAGCATTGTTTTCCTGTTGTTAGCCTGGCTGGTGTCTATTTGGGGTGCACATATAAACAGGTCTTACTCATGGCTAAATCTTTGTGAAAAGATGTTAATACTTTTAGCCAGAAGTTAGGTACTGCATCTGGGCCTGAAGTTTTTCAACTGGAGGCTTTTCTTAACTTTATCTCAATCTCTCTGGCGGTTACTTCATCCAGTTTCATATCCTGTACCTTTGAACTTCTTATTCTTTCTTTTACTTCTTCTATGCATTTAGCATCTTTGTTATGTTCCACAGGATATTCATAGATATTTCTCCAAAATGTATCTATTTCTTCCTTTTTTGGTGGTCTTTCAGTTACTTTTGCCTTGTTTCCCAGTTCTCTATAGAACTTTTGGAAGACATCATTAAATTGCTTATTTTGTACTTTTCCTTTATAGTTATCTGTGCATCTTCTACATTTTTCTGCCTATGCTGAGATTTTTAGTTTATTATTTGCAATATTGCAAAATAGAGCCTGATCTCTTATAATACCGTGCATTGCTTTTATTATGTCTATTTCTGAGTATTTTTGTTGATCTGTAAAAACTTCTATACTCTTCTAATAGTGACACTTCTTGTCTTAATTGCTTTGTTGTCTCTATTCGATTCTTCCATGATGGTATCCAATTTCACCCCTTCCTTTCCTTTACTACCCTGTATTCTTGTGGTAGAATTTTATCTGTTACTAATTTAGCTGCACAGTAATATATCCTGTTTCCTTTTAGTACATCACATAAATCTCTATGGACAGTCCTAATTACTGTGTTCATTCGTTTTATCAAACTTCTGACTTTTTACATTGACTTTTGCTGTCTGTTTATTTTATTAATCTTAATATATCTATCTATCGCTATTTAATCAAGTAACTCTTCTCTTAACTCATTTTCTTCTAAACTGAGGGCACATTTTTTGTTCTCCATTTTCTGCAGGAATTCTATAGAGAGTTGTATAGCATCTTCCTGTGGCACATTCTCTTTAATTTCATCCTATGGCATCCATTGCTCTATTATATGGGAACTCACTGGCCTATCACTCCTCAACATTGACTGTCAGAGTTGCCACAGTTTCTTGTTCCTTCCCTTGTTGTCCAGCTTCAAGTGAAGATTTATATTGGTTTCCTGTGGAAGGCTCCAAAATATCTTCATATGGCAACTGCCCAGTTGCTTCCCATTCCACTGGTGTCTCCTTAATTTGGATGTCTATTGCTCTATCCTGCTGTGGTGCTTTCTGAGTTAGATTTTCTACACTGAATCCTTTACTTTGCAGGTACCCCATAACCTCAGCTTCTATTTCTTTAACTTTTCAATTATTAATCTTCTTTTCCTACTCTTCTTCTTTGTCTTCTTATTTTTTTATAGTGCAAAGTTTTCCACGTCTGGATTGTTTTGCCTGTATTTCTCTTCTCTGCCTACCTTGACCTGGCCAAGGCATTTGACACAATATCCCACTCAGCCATTGTTGACAAACTCAAGAGGTTAGGTACAAACCCGTATGTTACCCGGTGGATAGCCAACTGGCCTCACAGACAGCACTCAAGAAGTTAGAATTGGGGAGTCCATCTCTACAAACAGGCCAGTCACAAGTGGAGTCCTTCAGGGATCAGTCCTTGGGCTGCTCCTTTTTGGCATTTACTTCTCAGAAATCAAGGCCAATGTCAGTGGTCTCTGGCCTACTAAATTTTCAGATGATTGCAAATTAGGAGCTGTCATTGAATCTCACACTGACACAAATGAGGGGCTGACACAGGCAAACAACTGGTGTCAGAACCAAGGACTAAAACTAAATGCCAGGAAATGCATAATACTCAAGAAATGCATAATAGGATCCTTTGGGAGGTCATCCATCCCTGCTAACTATCATATTGACAACATACCCCTTAGAGTTGACCTAGTAGTCAGGGACTTAGGGACACACATAGATCTAGCCTTTGATCATCATGTGTCTACAGTGGTGAGGAAATCATTCTATGTTGTGGAACTTATAAACAAAGGTAAGGCATCAAAATCCAAGGAAGTCATTGTTTAACTGTATTTAGCATTCATCAGACCTATCATTGAGTACAATGCCCCCTTTGGCATGTACCAAACCAGGCATATCCAACAATTGGAACATCCACAGACGTTCCTCACTAAAAGAATACAGGGCATAAGTAAAATACCCTATGCAGACTGCCTCAAGGCCCTACCCCTGTATTCTGTGTCCTACAGGCCTTTGAGGGGAGATCTATGCCTGGCATACAGGGTATTGTCAGACTCCACTCTAATGGACCTCCTGTATATCCACAAAACAAACAACACCAGAATTACCTGTTCTAAAGACTTAAACCTTGCCTGTAATATAAATAGGACCTGCTGGAGAGATAGGTATGTATCCCAGAGACTACCCTGTCCATGGAACAGGCTCCCGATCCATGTGAAGCAGAGTTCCTCCCTAACCCAATTCAAGTGCAACTTGGACGGGAAACCGGAAATTCATCCCCGGTTTGGTACCTATGCCTCTAATGGATTCAGGTAACCTGTAAATCGTTCATCTCCCAGGCCCATGCTTACACTTAACAAGAACTTGTCAGAGATTTTGGATGCATGGCTATGCTTAAAATGGTCCTTGTGGATGTTAGCTTAGTAAACACCTATAAACCTATAAATATCTTTGGTGTTGCTCTTTTTGTACTGATTAATTTTGCTTTCCCCTTTGTATAAATATTACACCATATTAAATCCCTTTTACTTTCCCATGTCCATATTTCTTCTTCATATGTCTTCTGATCTTCCTGTTTCTCCTTACTTTGGGACTCATTCCATCATGCTGTGATGCAACCTGTGTTAGACCCTCTACACCAAATCCTTCACTTCGCAGGCATTCCATAACTTCAGCTTCTACCTTTTTTACCTTCTACTTTATTAATTTTAATTTCTACATTCCCTCTTTGTGATACTATTTTTTATTGTGAAATTTTCCATATCTGGATGCCTTTGCCTGTATTTGTCTTTGAATATCACTGGGGCTGTCTTTTTTGTATTAATTAGTTCAACTTTTGACTTTGCATAAACATTGCACCATATCAAATCTCTCTTTCCTTCCCATGCTCATATTTCTTTTTTACACTTTTCAAAAATCTCTAGGTTTTGTTGTTTATATTTTTGCACTTCCTCAGACGCTTCTTTTTCCAAACAGATCAAAGTTTCTTGGTCTATATGTTTTTCGCAAATCTATTATATTAATGAACACAATTTTTTATTTCAGGCTTCTGACAGTTTTTTTTTTGTGGAGGTATTTTTCTTATGCCACATTTCTCTCTTAATCTTTTTGCATATCTTGTGTCTGATAATTGTGGGCTTTTTGCATAATAGTTGTTGTTGTGTCTTTCGGCTTATCCCGGTTAGAGGTCGCCACAGCGGAACTCCGGTCCGCTAATGTTTGGTAGTGGATTTTTGCGTACCGAGTTACCAGCCCTGATGCACAACCTTCAATGAAGGCACGCCCATTCACGCATGTCTCCATGCAGAAGACACTCTAGCTGAGAATCGAATGGGACAACGTCTTGCTGTGAGGCGACAATGCTACCGCAGCACCACTACCGCGGATAGTAATAATACATAATTTCTTTCTCATCCAAATAGTCCACTCTAGTGTCTTTATGGCTTTTCTTTGGCCTATCAGTTTTTGTGATTTTTGTGGTCTGATACTTCCTTCTACAACAGGGGGCCATCCTCCCCCTGGGCCTGGCCTAGCCTCATTGTAGGAATGTTTTCATATTTTGAGGATTCTACACTGTCATTTTTTTCCACTTCTGGCACCGGAGTGCCTACCAGCATTGGACACTTTTTTATCCTAGGTCTTGTGCACCCAGCTATCTTTTTAAATTTCTGACTGACTTCTGTCCATGATATATGCTATATAAAATATAGTCTATACATCAGTGTTGCCTTGGTGAGATTTTGTGAAAAACAGGGTCCACCTCATGAAGGTATTCACCAAGACTTGAGGATAAATTACATTTCAGCAATATTATTCTCCTTTGCTTGCAGACTTATTATCTCTCCATTCGGACCTCTAATCCTCAGCTGGGAGAGTTTCTCAATGATACCTGACTAGGAAATTGTGTCAAAACCCTAGGCCAGATCAAGATAGGCAGTATGTACTGTCTTACCTTCATCCAGGCCTATCACACAGAATCAAGGGCTGTGACAACACCACAGATCACCTATAGTGTGATTCAGCACATACACCTTCCTAATATGGTTGAATACACACTTCAACACACCCTCCACACAGACTATGTTCCCGTAGAAGGGTGTACATCAACATGCATCCATCTGAGTTGGGGAGACAGCACCTGATGCATGCATGTATAGACGCATCCTGACTCTCCTCATCTGTGAGGTAAATCAACCTGTCATCATGGACCTTTTCTTAATGGACACTAGTAATAGCCCAGCTGTGTGCAACAAAGCTGTGTGAGTTAATGCTACATCCATGTCTGTTAAATCTGCTACATGTCATCAAAGAGGTCAATGAGGGCATGCGTGATGACAACACTCTTATCTGACACAAACCCACACTGAGGTATTTACTCAGTACTGTCAGATGTGGCCATAAACATACCACCAAGTGGGTAGACCAGTGTATCACATACTTGGCATCTAAATATGTTGAAATTTGTGAAGTGACCTATATCTCAGGTCCAGTGATCAGGTTCATACATCAGGGCTATCTGCTAGGCCCTTTCCTGTCCATCACAAATGACATACACATCCTTTGTTCAAACAGCTGTCTGAAGGACTACACATTGTGGGCAATCATTGCCTCCAAGTGTGATATTAGTATAATACAGACAGTATCAACACATACCACAGACTGCTGCCACAGCCATGACAACACATGCAATGAAACAAAAACATGGTGGGATTTGTTACATTATGAAAACAAATGCACAGCCCAAGGATAATGTAGACATCATACCCTATAAGCAAGCCAACTGGTATAAGACCTGTGTCCTTGGGTAGATGGTATGTGGAACATTTACCAGCATGTGGCCACTGTGCTGATTACTCCCTGGTATGTAACACAACAACTGTGTATGTGAAGGACATCCACATCAAAGGCCATAATACCTCCATATTTCACAGCTTTCATCATACCAGCAACTGAGTACAATGCACTGTTCTTCATGTACCTCCCTACACATCTTCCAGTGATGTGTAACTGAAGTGTACCACCTTTGCCACTGTGAGTTGTAACACATCTTATTTGACATACCTAGGTATAAGTTTTATGACATAAAAAATATTGTCTGATGGTGCATAATACCCATCAAGGTGTTACACCAGATGCATGTGTGATATCTCTTCTGGTGATGCACACAGTACATACATAGATGTCTGATAACATTGATGGCATGGGTTTCATTTGTGACAGTCTGGATTGTGCCATATATATCTGCCATGCACACCAGACAACTAGCCTGTAGTGATCCTAATGTTACATACAGGTATAGCAGGGTCCCTCCTAATACCTCCAGCAGATGTTACAGTGTTAGGACGGTGTGCTTGATTACCCACACAGATTGCTGAAATATCATAATAGTTGTACAAGTGTGTTTGTGTAGAATCATCTATGATCACTCAGAATCACATACATTGTGTCACAGAACATGGGATTACTGGTGGTATTATTCTGATATTGTCCATGACTGTGCATGCTTCTGTTTACTGTTGTCCATGAGCTTTTAACTGTGTCCCACTTGTTGGAGACCTCTGCTGACATTACACTCATATTCAGCAAATCAGTCTGCACAGCTTCACAATATGTACCCAACCCCAATTTTACATAACATCCATGATTTTCAATGTGCAGTCTGTACTGTACCATATTGATATGTGATTAGTGTACTTGCTACAACTATCTTCCATTGACATGCCTTCATCTGCTGTACATTAGGATGTTTCTCCTGTCCTCTTTCTCTGTGTTCATTCCTACAATTCATCTGTGTTTCCCTATTCAATACACACACTTCCCTTGATTGTTTATTTTAAATGGTAATACATGTACCCTTACAGATCATTTACACAACTTTTGTACAGAATGCTTGGAATGAGATTTCACAATACTCTGCACTGCATACACTGTTCTATACTGTGTTTGGACCATATACATTACTATATGTTAAATGCAGGTAATCATTGTAGTATTCTGTGCAACCCTAGTTTGCTCTGAGCTATACAGGCTTGCTAGCCGTGTCGCTTTACACACTTTTCTGGCCAACCACAATGTTGCCAGCCACAAAAGCATGCTTGTTTACATTTAAATGCAGTGCATGGCATGAATATGTAATTAGCGCTGCTGCTCACCACTGAAACATGGAAATTCTGTGTAGGCTTCGCGCCAAACCTACACAGAGTTTATTGAGTCGCAAGGAGCGACTATACTTAGTCACATTAAAATCTTCCAACCCACCCTCACTTCCCCTCTATGGCTTTAAAGAGAGCAAAAAGGCTCTTAGAAGCGACCACTAAACCTTCTTTTCAAGGAACTAACCCTTCTCTAACCTTGCCTCTCTTTCTACTTAATCTACTATTTTTTAACTTATTTATCTGTGTCTGAATGGGTGTACCACAGTCATCCTCTAGAGCTAGGTTAATTGCTTGGAAATTTCCTACAGCCAGCTTTCCATTTTAACTCTTTCAAAATTTCCAGCTCCGACTTCAATTGCCTTATTGTACCTCACTGCATCGCACATAGGTTGATGGGAGATTACAAGGCTATTGACTTGAAAGTCATTTTAAGCCTAATCATTTCATCCCAATGTAATACCATAGAAATTCTAGTCAATACCCAAGACTGCATTTAGTGATGACTGCTCATGTCCAGGAGGGTTGTGGGTTCTATCCCCGGTAAGAAGTTATGGTTATAAACAAACTATAACATTATAAGCAAACAATAAAGTGATCACCCCGATGTAGGATACTGCAAATATACCTGTAAAACAACTGTGTAAATTTTACAATAAACAAAAACATATATCAGACAGATATAGAGACAAAGAGTGATATCCTAAATTACAACTATAACTGCTACCAAAAGTAACATTAAAAACACAATATCCATGACATCAAAAACAAATATGGAAATTTCTACACAGAATCAAGGGAAACCCAACTGATCCCCTATCTGCCATTTTAAATAAATGGTTAGAACATGGGCACTTCCAGTCTATGCTGTAGTGATTCTATAACACTCTATACCTTGTGAAATGTCACAAAAATATTAAATAAAAAACACACATATGATGTAAACTCACTTTTATATGGGAATCTAGCTTGATTTTCATTCTAAGCAACTTCTGCTTGTAGGGGAAAAGAGTGTTCAGGAGGTGTGAACTCCTAATCATATTAAAGAAATAAAGAAATGTAAGAAAATATGGATGCTATGTATATATATATATATATATATATATATATATATATATATATACATACACACACACACACACACACACACACACACACACACACACACACACACACACACACACACATATATATTTTTCACTACATTGTACATTAGACTCACAAAACAGCTATACAAAATTGATCATAAAAGCCTGAAATTCAATAGAAAAAATGTTTATGCACATCCACACCCCTCTGCTAATTATACAGGCCAACTTCAAGATCACAGAACAGGGGGCGTGGCCAAGATGCTGTCTGGTTAACAGCACTTTTACTTTGCTCTGCTATCTAATATTCATTTCTGACAGAAATGTTTTAAAACTGGGGCCAGTTGATCCATCAAACCTATGGATTTATATTTCTTAAAGTCCCTGGAAGAATATTTTGGAACTATTTTTTTTATTCCAAAAGCAGTGTGCAGAATCAGTCAATGAAGAAAAAATTACAAGCCTTACTTTATACTATGAATGATTTATCTATAAAATGGATAAAATGGACAGTAAACTGTATTCTTTTAAAGAAGAGAGTACAAAGCAAATGGAACTGTTGAAAGAAATGATAATACAACACAGTACCCAGATTACCGATATGGAAGACTCTTTAAATGACCTAGACAGCAGAGTAACTGAACAAGAGCTTAAAGTGGAATTTCTCTTAAAACAAAATACTTCTTTACTCTGTAAAATTGATGATATAGAAAATAGTTCAACAAGAAATAATCTTGATATATATGGCCTTCCAGAAAATACAGAAGGGGACACTGATAAATTTCCTCACATTTCAGCTACTTAATATCTTAAATCTACAGGAGTCCCTTTCTTTTGGAATTGAAAGAGCCCACAGATCATGGGCATCTTCTTCAGTTTCTAAAAAGGTAAACTCTAAACCAAGGTCTATAATCGTATGCTTTCTTTCTTCCTAAAACAAGGAACTGGTATTGAAAACAGCATGGGCTAACTCTCCAATTAAATTGTGTGTCAACATCATAAGATTTGACAATGACTATTCATAGGGCCTATATAAGCCTAGCCAACAAGGTACCCTGGCTTTCGCCACCCAAGAAAATTATTTTCTTGTGCCCCTGTCGAGCAGAGCCACAGAAGTGATCCCCTGGGTGAACTTCCTATTTTCCATCCAGTCATCAAGATTTTTCTTGAAGAGTGCTAATGAGGAGCTTTGTTTGATATAGATAGGTAGTTTGTTCCAGAGTATGGGAAGTCTCTGGGACAAGAATCTATCCCTCCAGCATGTTCTGTTTATTGTGGTGACAAGGTTAAGGTCCCTAGAGCATGTAGCTAGGAGGGATTGGGATTTCTTTAAGTGGAGCATGTCCAACAGCTCTGGGTTTGACATAGCTTTGTATGTTAGGCAGAGATCGCCTCTGAGTAGGAGATATGCAACGGAGTAAAGCTGGGAGTTTTTTGAGATGGTCTGCGTAGGGCATCTGTTTGAGGCCAGTAATCCTCTTTGTAAGGTATTTCTGCAGCCTTTCCAGTTGTTGTAGATGTCTTGTGAGGTACATACCAAAATGGGTGTTGTACTCTATAATGGGTCTAATGAGTGACGAGTAGAGGGGAATAATGACCTCTTTTTTCCTGGATGAGAAACCTTTTGTGATGAGGTGTGCCACGTAGAAGGATTTCCTGACTACTGTGGTGGTGTGATTATCAAAGGAGAGACTACTGTCCACCTGTATAGGAAGGTCTCTTATCATACTTTCAGCGTTAAGTAGACTACCACATATGTGGTAGTTCATGGGTACAGAGTTTTTACCAAAGGGGATGACAATGCACTTTTTGGCACTGAGCTTGAGGCCATGGCTTTGACACCAAGCATCTGTCTCAGTGAGGCCCCTTTGTAAGATGTGCACATCATTAGGTGTTTTGATTATGGTTCCTAGTTTGCAGTCATCTGCGAACTTCATTAGCCAAAGACCTTCTGTGTTAGCTTGTACTTCAGAGAAGTAGATACCAAACAGGACACCAAGCAGTGATTACAAGAAGAAAGGAATATCTGCCATTGATCAAGGAACTGAAAAATAAATATTTTAAAGTTCATCTTTTGTTTCCTGCAAGACTTTAAGTATTCTTTCCAGATGGTACCAAAATCTTTGATATGTTAGATTCTGTTGCCAGACATCTAACAAGGAACAACATTATAGATCAATCTGAAAAAAATGGACTGCTCTATTTTTTCACTTAGGCATCAAGCAGAGAATAACAGCTGGAAAATAGTGGACAAGAAAAAGGTAAAAGTAGAAGTATGGACTTACCATAATGTTCCATCTGTGTTGTTGATCTTCATTTATCCTTGACATGTGGGACTTGATTCCCACACTCAGAACTGGCTCGGCCATTATAACAGCTTGCGTGAAATAACAGCTTGCGTGAACCAAAAACTCCTGAGCTAAGTTCCTACTCTGAATGCCTCTTTCTAGATTACCTCAGAATGATTTTGCAGCTCTAAATAAGGACAAGGAAAAGTATTGCTATAACCCGGTCATACATGAAGTAACAATTAACCAGGACTAAAATCCATTCCTTCAAAGAGTCTCAAGGATGGGGAAGGAGGGGGAGGTTTCAAGGATAAATGAATATCGACAACACAGATGAAATGGTATGGCAAGTCCATAACTTCTTTATTTGCTGCTGTCAATCTTCATTTATCTTTGACGTGTGGGACAGAGTCCCCAGCAACCTTGTACCTTGGTAGGCCTTATGGAAGGATATTCCTAAGCACCATAGAACCAAATGACACTCTTCCCCTGGAGACCAGATCCACTTTGTAATGAGTGATATAAAATATGTGGAGAAAACCAAGTTGCAGCTGCACATATGTCATCCATGAAAGCCTTAGAGTGGAAAATAGCAGACTTGGCTATACCCCTGTAGAGTACACTTTAACTGGGGCTGTTAATTGCAGGTTTTTCTTAGTGTGGATAAAGATTATGCATTCTCTTAACCACTTAGATGATGTGACCTTTGAAACTGGTTTAACCATGGAAGGACCTGAAAAGGAAACAAATAACTGGTCTAACTTTCTGAAGTCTTTAGTTCTGTCGACAAAAAAATGCAATTGCCTGTGAACATCTAATAAATGTAAGCAGTATTCTCCCTTGTTAGAAAATTTAGGAAAGAATACTGGTAATTCAATGGATTGATTAATGGTAGTTTCGGATACAACCTTTGGAAGAAAGGATGGATTGGTTCTTAGCGATACCCTGTCTTTATGAAAAATCAAATATGGAGGTTTTGAGGATAATGCATGAATTTCTGAAATCCTTCTATCAGATGTTATGGCTACTAAGAAAATGGTCTTCCATGAAATAAATTTCAAATCACAGGTAGCCACTGTCTCAAAGAGGGAATGGACCAAGGACTGCAAAACCATAGTGAGATCCCAGGAAACAAGATGTTCCCTATAAGGAGGCTTTAATCTTAAAGTTCCTTTCAGAAAAATCTTGCACAGCCTAAGTGAGAATAATAAATGTTCTTCAAAACTGTTACGAAAATTAGAAATAGCAGCAAACTGAACTTTGATGGTAGAACAGGAAGCTTCTTGTCTGAAGAGCATAGACAAAAACTGTAACACTTTTTCAACTGGTGCTGAAAAGGAATCAAATGCATTATCTCATGCCCAAAAAGAAAATCTTTTCCACTTGCTGAGGTAGAGTAAGTTATTTCACCTGGCAGGCAATGGAACTACAGCAACCAAGCTGTAAGCTTGAGGTTTTTCAGGCTGGAATGATCTAGTCCCTGAGGATGGGACAGGAGGTCTGGATCCAGGTCCAGAATCCATGGACATTAAAGTAGGTCAGGCCAAACAAAGGGGAACCAGACTTGGTGAGGCCAAAATGTGGCAATGAGAATCACCATGCTCTTCAACCTTATGGCTTTCTTTAAGAAGAGGGGTATTAGAGAAATGGGGGAAAGGCATAGAGTAGTCCTGAGGGCCAATTGTGAAGGACAGCATCTCTTGGGGACTCCCCCTGAGGGAGGGATCAGGGCAAAGTAGCTGCTGCACTTATTGTTTTGGGGTGATGCAAACAGATCACGGCAAGACTGGCCCCAGCTATGGAAAATTTCCTTTGCCACTCTGGGATTGACAGACCACTCGTGAGGCAGGAGGGTCTATATTACATCATCGAATGCTTAAAAAAGTGAATGATGGTTAATCGACCCCATGTAAGCGAAAGATTACAATGTCAAAACCTCAGAACAATGATTTTTTTCCCAAGGGAAAAAAATCGCTGTTCCAAAAAAAAAAACTTTAAAACATTACATAAAGTGGTGGTGGGGGGGGCTTCACCCCCCACACCCCCCAACACGGGGGGCTGTGCTCCCCACATACACCCTCCTTAAATATACCAACTCTGAGATTGTACTACAGTGCCAAAAATGGCAAAGTAATGGATTTCTTTCCCAGGGAAAGAATTTGCTTAAAAGCCGCTTCGCTATTTTGCCTTTTCGTTCTTTTATGTTCGATCGAGACGCTTTCGACTGAATGCATCTTTGATCATGTAATAGGAACCCAGGCATGAGATGCATCTGCTCAATTTGTCTGCAATCAAGTTCGAGCCCCCCAGGACATGCTTTGCTACCAGAAAGCGATTTGAAGAGATCATCCATTACCATACCCTGAGGGCTTCTTGGCACAGGGGGTACGACTTTGTTCCGCCTTGTTTGTTGATGTACCAGACTACTGACATGCTGTCCGACTGAATTGCAATTGTTCCTAAAGGGAGGGCAGTTTGAAAGGCTTGCAACATTAAGAGCACTGCACTCAGTTCCAGAACATTAATACGAGGGTTGGCCTCTATTGGAGACCAAGTGCCTTGGACTGTTCTTCACTGAAAATACCCCCAACCCTGTCTGGGAGGCATCTGTGGTCACTATGGTCTTGGGATGGGGTGAAACAAACAATCGGCCCAAAATAATCTCCTTGGATTCCATCCACCAAGATAAATCCTTCTTGCAACGATTAGTAATTCGGATGAGGTGATTCAAAGGATGAGTAAAGATAGATCATTCAGAGGCCAGAAGCCACCGCAAAATTCTTATGTGAAACCTTGCTAGTGGTACTAATGTGATGACCACTGCCATGGATCCTAGTGCCTGTAGAACTAGTAAGGCTGGAACACTGTCATTGGAGAGAATAATGTCTACCTGAGATCTTATTTTCTGCAGTCTGTGAAGAGAAAGGGAATCTATGCAAGAAGTCATATTCAGGCAGGCTCCTATGAACTCCAATTGTTGGGTCAGACTTAGTTGAGATTTGACAAGATTTATCATTATAGCTAGACGAGAGCAAATATGTGGGCTGAAATCTCTTGTCTGTTAGAGTAGATGCCTCGTGGGGTGGTAAGGAGCCAATTGTCAAACTATAGAAACACTCAGAATCCATGCTGTCTCAGGTGAGCTGCTACTACTGCTATACACTTGGTGAACACCTGGGGATCTGTGGTGAGACTGAAGGGCAGAGCTCTGAACTGATAATGACTGGTTCCCAGCCAGAAGTAGAGGACCGTCCTGGAGCACTTGTCCATTTTTATGTGGTAATGCACATCCTGGAGGTCTACAGAGCACATCCAATCATCTTTCCCTACCAAGGGGAGAATACTCTGAACTATGACTATCTAGAATTTTGTCTGTTGAACAAACTTGTTCAGAATACTGAGATCCAAAATTGGTCTTCAGTCCCCTGTCTTTTTTGACATCAAAAAGAACCTTGAGTAGAATCCAGATCCTATCTGGTCTGGTGGGACTTCTTGGATGCCCATTTTTTCTAGGAGCTTTTGAATTTCCAGAGCTGTCTGATCCCTCTGATTCGGTGGCACATTGAGGATTCTTCTTCCTATTTTTGTAGTGAGAATGAAGGGAATGTAGTATCCTCTGGCAATGATCCTTAACACCCAAGCATCTGTGGTTATTTTTTGCCAGGCTAGTGAGTGCAAGGATAGTCTTTCCCTGACTGCCTCCAGAGGCAAGCAATCGGGCCTCCCTTCAGTAGCGCTAGTAGGGTTTCCTGAGAAAGATTCTCTGGAGCCCTGATTTTGCAGGCCACCTCTGCAGTGTGGTTGACGTCCTTCATTATAGCTCCCCCTTCTGCCAAGAGGGGAGTCAGTACCAAGAGTGTCCTGGAAAGGCCCTTGGGTTTTCTTGACCTACATTTTTCCATTTTTCTGGTTCCTGGAACAGGCGCGTTGGGGAGCAGAAAAATGTACGCCCACAGCAGATAGGGTTTTTCCATTCTTTTCACACCTGGCCAAGGTATCTTCAACTTTGGGACCAAAATGGGAAGATCCATCAAATGGAGCATTGATGAATGAAGACTTAAATGGCTCTGCAAACTCACACAAGCACATCCAGGCATATCTCCTTATGGCTACACCGTAACCCGCTGCCCTAAGCGTCCCTTCAGCTGCATGTGCAATAAGCCTCATGAACGAGCTAGAGATAGAGTCTAGGATGACAAGCTGGAAGGTTACTTTATCCTGTACCTCATCAGACACAGCTCCTGCGAGGGTATCTGAGAACTCCTTGATCAGATCCGTCTGAAGTCTAGTGAAGTGTGCCTTGAAATTCAATCATCATAAGGCAGAGGTCAAAGAAGCGTAGACCCTCTTCCCAAACCTGTCCATTGCCCTGGACTCTTGGTTAGGGGGATGAATGGTGGAACTTTCTTCTGCTAGTTCCTGCTTGGTGGCTGCCACAACCACCACGGCATGTACTACTAAACCTTTGGCCTAGTGCTGATGGTCCTCTGGAGCTGAAAGGAATTAGGGGCCTTCCCTGCCTGCTGTGCGATCAACTTAATAAGATTGTTAGCTGGCGGGGTCACCCAAGAGGTAGATGGGTGAGCACCGAAAGCTTGCAAGTACACTGACTCCTCTGAGATGAATCTTGGAGCGTTCTAGACAGCCCTTTGCTTTAATATTTTAAGAATTTCTCCAAAGGAGATGTCTTCTGGGGGTGACTGGGGGGAACCCTCCCCATCATCGAAGTCCATGCCCTCTGTGACAGATTTCTGCAAGGAATCAAGGTGTTTCATCTTACATGACCTTTTCTGGGGCACCTCCTCAATGGGGAGGACTTGGAAGAGGTAATGTCCTGTACAGGGTGTCCTGCAGTTTCAGTACATGCTGTCTGGGTGTGGAGGTTCTTGGAAGTGCTGGACCAGAGGGAATCCCGAGGAAATGCTCTGATGGGGAAGAAAGTGGCTGACAGCCTGCAGAGAGCAAGGCCCTCTCCATAACTTGAAAGGCAGGTTCCCCCAAAGAGGGATGGGAGCCCAGAATCAGGAAGTACAACCTCAGAACCATGGTCCCACCCCACTCTGAGGAAACCACCATAATGGTTGAAGCCAAGGAAGAGCCCACAAACAGTGCAGTGGAGCTACGACCCCAGGAGTCCATCAGTTCCAAGGAAGCCAAGGAACTCAGGGCAGAGACTGGGGCTGAAGGCATGAGAGCTGCCAGCATGAAAACAGCTGGAACCGGGGAAATCCGAGCCTTGGTCTCAAAGCCGCAGTGGTGGATAGAGGAGGAACATCTGGTGGAGTGAAACCTGGGAAGAAGTTGAAAGACCCCTTGCCATGAGGAGCTGATCTACCAACCTCATGATGTCGACTTCCATCAGATTCCTGCAGAAACAGACAGAAAAGGCTGAAGGGGATTCTGGACTCTCTAAAAAGAGGCTTTGAAGTTGTCCCACAAAGGGATATATTGATGGGGAATACCTAGTTCTAGGAGTTGAAATTAATCTTGGTTCCAATGGAGCTAATGGCACTGTAAAAGGAATGGGTTCCAAGAATACCATTGGCACTGTAACTGGCACCGAGGAAGGAAAGCTGACATGAAAGGTCAGTGCAGAGATGGATGGCACCGAAACTTGAGATGCTGAGGTTGTTACTGCAACCAGAACCGAGGGGAATGGTTCCGTAGATTTTTTTGTTAACCGACTTCGGTTCCGCAGTAGATGTGGGAGCCAAAGATTTAGATCTCTTATGTGCTGAAGCTGAAGGGGATGCCTGTATTGAGAGACCCCTCTTCTTAGCATGTGCAGTCTTTGAGGAAGGGGAAGAAGATGATGAAGGAAAAGACACATCCGATTTTGATGTCCTAGCCTGACCAGACAAAGCCTCATCAAAGGATGTTTTTATCAGACCTTTTAAAATAGGTTCATAGGTGTGTACTAGGCTAATGGCCCTGGAGCCTTTACAACCCTAGCCCATAGGATTACCCTGGCATCATGCCACCCAACCTTAGTTCCCAGTGCCTCTGTTGAGTAAAGCCACTGGAGTGATCCCTGGGGTGAATTTTATATTTCCCATAAATAAGCTTATTTTTCCTCTCTACGAGTCCCCAGTGACTAAAAGCTTGACATATATCACATTCTTGTTGTAAATGTGTCAGGCTCAAGCAATAGACATAAGATGATGCCCATCAGAATTGGGCATTTTTCCACCACAACCAGAACATTGTTTAAAGCCAGTTGTACCCTTACTCTTATCTGCCATGTTAATTGTGAAAAGGAATCAATGGCAGAAAACACTCACAATAAAAAATCCATGCACGTAGAAGAAGAGAGAAAAGACAGAAAGGCTAGCAACAGCAGTAAACCAAAATTACCAGAGGTAGGAGTATTTTATTTATTTATTTATTTATTATTACATTTTGTTGACCGGGAATGTCCGACTGGGCCAGAGGCCCATTTTCAGTGAAGGCCCAGGGAGAAAAGCTCCAATAGAAAATAAAATGCAAGTAGATTTTAGATACACAGATCATCACAAAAATAGAATGAATTTTTACAATATAAAAAAATTACATATCCAGAAGAAACATCACACAAGTATTGCAAGTGTTCTGGTGAAGATCCAAGGGGAAAATCTCCCTCAATCAACAAACACAACAGGATGGTGAGAACTGAAAACCTGCTTATAGAAACAACTCTAGAGAATAAACCAGAAGTTGAAGTAAAGCATTAATCACAAGTTGAGAGAGCTAATGGCAAAGGGGGTAGAGGAAGTAGAACTAAATTACAAAAGAAGCCGGAGGAGAGACTGTTTGGAGAGTAGCTAACAAGAGAGGAGAGGGGGGTTTAATCAGGGAAGTGACAGGAACATAGCCAATGTAAAGAAGTAGCAGTCTTTGAGGAAGGGGAAGAAGAAGATGAAGGAGAAGACACATCTGATTTTGATCTCCTAGCCTGACTGGACAAAGCCTCATCAAAAGATGTTTTTATCAGTCCTCTTTTTACCCTCCTTTTACCTCTACTATCTCTCCCCTCTCCTAGCCACCCTGCCTCATACCATCTGATCATTGCATTCATTCCTCTGCAGGCTCTGGCGCACCCTTTACCCTCCCCTTCCCTCCTCACTCAATCTCTCAGACCTGTTATAACATGCTTAACTACCTCACTTCATCTCAACTCCAAATACATATCCAACAGACTTGCACCTAGCTTCCGCTCACTACCAAGTATACTACTCACTCAGTCTCCTCTCTTACTCCTCTATCTTCCCCTTCCATCCCATTAGCCCTTCTAGCTTGTTCTACCTTCATGTGGAGCTTCTGCTTTATATCTGCTTGAGTTTAGTGCAATATTTGTATACAAAATTCAGGTTTATGAGTTTAGAACAGTATCCGTTTGAGCTTAGTACTATCTGTATATACATCCTAGCTTTATTTCTAGCCTCTAGCTAGATATTGGTATATCTGTTCATTACTATGTTTCATATTGTATGTATAGCTAATGTTTGCTGCACTATACATTATTTGTCTATTGTTAAGTATATTCAATTGTTTCTCATGTACTCTGTTGTTCATTTATTGTTCTGTGGAGCTTTTCTCCCCATCCTTCACTGAAAAAAGACCTGTGTCCAGTTGGAATTTCCCAGTAAACAAATGTAAGTAAACAAATAAATAAACTACCAGCAATGGTAGGACAGACACCACAAGGTAAAGATGAAGAAAGGGATACTACACTCACTCGAAAAAAGCGGTTAAAGATTAACCAAAAAGAAGATATAAGTAAAATTAACTGGGTTGGAGAAAAAAAGGCTCTAGAAAATTTTCAGTATTGATCAAAGAAGTAACTTAGCTCAAGGAGAATTTGGCTGATGTGTCTTTACGAGAACAGTGGCAAATGACATCTTAGGTAATCTAGAAAGAGGAATTCTGGGTAGGGACTTAGCTCAGGTATTTTTGGTTTGCACCAGCTGTTATAACAGCTGAGCCGGTTCCAAGATTTGGAACCGAGTCCCACACATTTATTTATTTTTTTTATTTTATTTTAACATTTGTTAACCAGGAAATTCCGACTTGGAATGAAGCCAATTTTCAGCGGAGGCCCGGGGAGAAATGCTTCAGACACATGTCTTTGTAACATTGGAGGAAACTCACATAAACGCAGAGAGAACATGCAGACTCCGCACAAAAAGCACCCCAGCCAAGAATTGAACTGGGGAACCTCTTGCTGTGAGGCAACAACGGTACCACTGCACCACTGCGCTGTTGAAGATAAGTGAAGACTGACAACATCAGATGAGAAATAATTTCTTAATTTCTCTTTTTTTTTTTTTTTTTTTTTTTTGTTATTACAATATCACCTATTTCATATTCAATTCCACTATAAAGAAATTTCACCGTTTCCATTATCCACAAAGGAAAAAAGGTAAAAGTTTTCTTTTCTCTCTAATACTGATTATTTGGCTCTAGTAAAACATTCATAAAACAGTATTACACTATAAAATACTTAACTTATAGTAAAATTCTTCTAAATAAGTGTACATGGTGCCTTTTAAATAATCTATAGTCAATACAAGGCAACTTAATAATTAAAAATGTGCATATGTATTATTTAACAGTTTCAAAACATAAAACACTGCCTGCTTTGCTGTATTATAGCACCATGACTATATACTAGAAATGATAGATTATTCATATTTCTCTTAACCCAGTGCATTTTTATATATCCTACTAATGAATGTAAGTCTTTTGTAGTTAATTTAATGCTTACTAGTAACACCTAAATGGTGGTTAAAGTACAACAACATATAAAAGGGTGAAAATGTAATGTCTTCATAAACACTTTGCTGCATAGATTTTATATTCCGAAATATACTAATACTATATGAGTTTAATTAGTTCTTTAAATATCTGTATATATTTAATGTTTTCATCTAGATTATATGATCTATATTTTTTTTAAGTAAAAGGCTTAATTGAGTGATTTACACAGCTATGAAATAAAGGAGTTTACAGTTAGACACTTCACGAGCTTCACAAAATTTTGAAGTGTTCTTACAGTTTACTTACCTTTCTTTCTCAGCTTCCCACTGAAATCGCAAGCTAAAACACTTAATCTTCTGTTTTTAAGTCCTTTTCCCAAGCTTGAGTAATTTCATAGCTTAGATCCCTTCATGAAACTGTGATCAGCTCAAAATAAAACTAAACAGGTTTGGCATGATGTAACCGTACTAGCTAAAGGTTAAACAAGAGACATTCATGCTGTCTAGCTATTTAAAGTGATACACACACTACATTAGATTAATTAATTATACAGACTTATTATAAGTTGCTTATTAGTTCTATTAATGTATATAATATATTTAATGTTTAAAATGTTTTTAATATATATTTCTTTTAGCAGAATTTATAAAAGTTTTGTTATTTCAGGTTGGTTATTAGAAGTGTACAATGAGGAAAATAAAATTGTATTTTTGCTAATTACAGTCACTGCACCTTAGTCTGAGTTTATAAGTACTATTTAAGTAGTGATATCTCTTTTGTACGTAGACTGGTTTACATTTGTTGACTATTTAGATAGTTTAAATAATAACTACCTACTTTCTGTTATAAGTAAAGCTATTAGATAGTCAGACATAGGGATAACTTGGATAGGGGCTATAATGGGTGCACTTGGATGGCTTGGCAATTCAAGTGTAGGGGATCTTTTTTCCCCATAGATTGTATAGTCTGTTTTTTAATTCAATATTTAATGTTTTATTTCCTTTTACTTCTTTGTTGGGTGCCTAAGTACATTAGGAATATAGTCATTTCACAAGTAATTAAGTCATTTCTTACAGTTCTATGTATGCTTTTGCTCTTTTCTCTGGTAGTGTCACATCTACATGCATAGAAATTCTGTAAATAATAGTTTAAGTATGAAATGTATTTCCATTAATGTAAATGGCTTAAATAATAGCTGCAAAAGGGGAAGTTTGATTAAATATTTAAAAATCCATAATCCACAACTTATTTTTTTTTACAAGAAACACATCTCTTACAAGTAGATTTAAACAAATTTAGTATTAGTAACTATACAGTTTTAGCAAGCTCACATCATAAACAAAAGACAAGAGGTGTAATGATTTTATGAAAGAACTCAGCCATTATGCCTAAAGTCATAAATACTTCTCAAGATAGTTAAGGAATGCTATGTTTGCAAACTTTAGAGTTAAATGGGAAAATATATACATTAGTGAATCTCTGCTGGATTCCTGGTCTAGGAGTTAAAGTAGTTAAACAGCACAGAAAAGACATCATAATACAATATACTAAATGTAATTTAATACTACAGTAAAATAATAAAAGAAAAAATTGCCAAAAGAAGACAACCCACCACTACGTCTCTGTAAAAAAGTGTAGGTAATCCAAGAAAAAAAGAGACGGAGACAGCTTTGGAATCCAGAACAGGCCTTTACTTGGTGCAAACACAAGCGCTTTCACAATTAAGCTTCTTCAGGTGTATACAAGCACTAAAAATACCACACCTTTATACTCATGTTACATCACCCAATTGATAGTCATGTGACTGGTCCCATCTATCATAATATATTTTATTTCATTCATAATAACTAAAACATATATAAAAAAATATATATATATATATATATATATATATATATATATATAAAACATCAAAAAATATACATATATTGTGTTATTAAAATATTATAAAACAAATATACTGTGTTGTGGACAGCAGGAGATGAATATATTACCTACGAAGTGGTCTCATCTTTAATTTAGGTTTCAGTGGGATACACTCATTCAGGCCATGCCCTTCTGTGGCTCTAAGCTTTGTGATCCAGATTGCTTCCAGATTCTCTGTCTTATTGCGTATATCCCCTCGTCTCATGCTCTCATATAACAAAGCTATAACTCTGAATTTGAAAATGTGAGTGCTATCAAATTCCATCACATGTTTGGCTAATGCATTGTTCTTATTCCCTTTCCTAATGTTATAGGTATGTTCCCTAATCCGATCTTTAAGATGTCTATCTGTCTTCCCCACATAACATTTTTTGCAGATCCTACATTCTGCCAAGTAAACCACATGTTGACTGGTGCAGTTGGCTCCTGTATTAAAATAAAAGTCCTGCTTCAAATCAGGATGATAGAAACAAGGACTTTCATCTATATACGTGGACCAACTACAGCTGCCACAGGGTCTGGTGCTCCCATTACTAATGTCTGTCTGTTAATACTAGCTGGAAATTTTAACTGTATAATAAATGAAAGTGCCACTAACTCTATAAAAACACATAGGAAAACTGCATCTTCAAGGGCACTGGCTGAATTTACTAACATGTTTAATTTAGTAGATATAAATGAATATGCTGATCCAGATTCATTATTTTACACATTTTATTCACATAGACATGGTTCTCATTCAATAATTAACAGAGCGTATTTATCAACAGAATTAATTACAAAGTTAGACAAAGTTAAAGTAATTTCTTGCCCCCTATCAGATCATAATGCACTTACATCTGACTTAAAAATACACACAAGACAAAGGAGGTCTATCACTAGAATACTGTCTTATATAACAAACAACGGATTTTAAGGAATGTTTATTAAATAAATACAATCTTTCCTTGAAATAAACCTCACTGAAGACAATTCAGATATATATATATAAATATATATATATATATATATATATATATATATATATATATATATGTGGGTCCACTTCAAAATACTGACTTTCAAAATCTCTCTAAAGCTCAAAATACTGAAAACTCAAAATACTGAAACTCAAAATATTGAAAAATAAAAACACAGTACAGCAACACTAATATATTGCAGCAGAATTACTCTTCTGCAAGTATAGACGGGGGGAAACCCCCCAGCACCCCCCCACACCCCCTGCTACTTAAATATATCAACTCTGAGATTGCACTTCACTACACTAAAGTGCAATCTCGGAGTTGATATATTTAAGTAGCAGGGGGTGTGGGGGGGGGGCACAGCCCCCCACAGGGGGGTGCAGGGGTGCTTGCCTCCCTGCTTATACTTGGAGAAGAGTAATATGGTTTGTGTTTTATTTATTTCAGTATGTACTTGTGCTGGAATATAATAAGTGTTGGTATCCTGTGTGTTTTCAGTATTTTGAGCTTTAGAGATTTTGGGGATTTTGAAAGTCAGTATTTTGAAGTGGAACCATATATATATATATATATATATATATATATATATATATATATATATATGTATATATATGTATATATATGTGTGTGTGTGTATGTGTGTGTGTGTATATATCTTATTTGTATGGCAAATCTTTAGCATGGCATAATAAGAGAAAGCAATGGCATTAAGATTTAATGGAGCAGTAAACAAACATCAAAAAGTTAAAATTTAACATTCAGAAAGGAAGGAAGCACTTAACTAATGAAGTGGAAGAGAAGAATAAAAAATATTTAGAAATACTGTATTACAAAACTATGGTTGATCTATAGAAGATTAGATGAACCCTAGAAATCAAAACAGAATTGGTAATAAAATAAAATCAAATAAAGGAAGTATATATACCAGGCACCAGGAAGAAAGTGTCAGATTTAGAAGGAATACTGGAAGCATTTAAATACATTATCATAATATTAACTCACAAAGTACTGAATTAGAACCACAAAATGTAATAACTTATTTTGTTGAGACAAACATTCAGTTTAAATTACAGGATCAACATATTAAGTTAACTGATGCACAAATTACAATTACTGAACTTAAATCCCAAATTAACAAGTCAAAGCTTAATAAAGTACTTGGTACAGATAATATTATTCCAGAGATATTTAAACTTGTACCTAAAAAAGCTGTAGTCTTGTTGTTAAAGTGTTTAAATCTAGTATAAGAAGGCATAGACATGCCTCCTTCTTGGAAGTATACAGTCATTTCTCCTATTTTGAAATTTGAATAAATGCTAATGAATGTTCCTCTTACAGACCTACATCCCTTTTGAATGTTGATTATAAATTGTTTATGTCAGTTCATGCAGACAGAATTAAGCAGTTGCTTCCCTCATTAGTGGATGAACGTCAAACAGGCTTCATAAAGGGCAGGAACACTTATGATAACATTAAAAGAACACTTTTTTGATTGACTATACAAATCTTACTAACAGAAATATGACCCTAGTGAGTCTAGATATAAACAACGCTTTTTATTCAATTAAGTGGAATTATCTAATCCTAGCGCTATAAAATTATGGATTCTTTCATACTCAATTACTAAAATCACTTTATGAGAAATATTTAGCCTATATTAAGATTGGGTCATGTTTTTTACTTCTGTATCCATTAGTAAGGGCACAAAGCAAGGATGCCCCTTATCTTCTTTTTTGTTTGCTTTACTCATAGAGCACTTTGCATACTATATTAGAATGAGTACAAACATTAAAGGTATATTGGTTGGGAATAATCTAGAAATGAAGGTTCACCTCTTTACTGATGACATTTTGTTAAATCTAAATGACAATATGAACTCATTTTTATGTATTTATTTATTTATTTCCAGTTTGTTTGTCAGGATAGTTCATTGGACCACCCTAGAACACAAAAAAGGAAAAAAACTAAGGGTAATGCTGCTCAATGCCAGAAGTCTAAATCTCAAAATGCACGCACTCGAGGCCCTTCTCAGTATGGAGAACATCGATGTCTGTGCTGTGACAGAAACCTGGTTCAAGGCTCCTGAGAGCACCCCAGCGCTATCAGGTTTTACCTCATATCATGCGTTCCGGCCCCAAAATCCGGACAATACCAAGAAAGGAGGGGGGGTATCCATATTCATCAAGGACACCCACACCTCAAGACTGGTGGCAACGCACGATGCATCGGAGACCATCCAGGTGCAATTAACCATAGGCAAGACTGCTCTGCAAATTGTAGCATGTTACAGGCCACCCTCACAAACTCAGGAAACTCACATGGCCTTCCTGAAAACACTAGAGGGATAAATGTATCACCAAACACCATCATACTAGGTGACTTCAATTACCCTAATATAGACTGGGAACACTACTCAAGCCCAAACACCCTAGCCCAAAAGTTCCTGGAATTCATAAACTCAAATGCCATGGAACAACTAGTCACCATCCCCACAAGAGGAGATAACATACTTGATCTCATCATCACGAACATGGGAGCACAATGTTCAACACCGGAAGTATACCCCTCACTGGTGAGATCAGATCACAAACTAATCTCGCTGGAGGTCCTCATCCCACCCCACCTGAAATAAAAAGACCACAGTAAAGAACTTCTCAAAAGCCGCCTTCACACTTCTAAAGACTAGTGTGGTCTCCTTTCAGGCCCCGAGGCAGTGGAAAACAATACTCAAGCCGCTGAATCACTTACAAACGCCTTCTACCAGCACCTGCAGGACTGCATGGATAAGGCAATCCCAAGCAAAACAAAGACTCTTTGTACCAAAGGCAAGCGTCCAGTCTGGTGGACCCCAGCCATAAACAAACTGTACAACAAAAGGAGGAAGCTACTACAAGATAGAGCAAAATCCTTAAAAGGTAAGACACCCTTGATCACTATAAGTAAAAAACTAAGAGCTCTCATAAAATCATCCAAAGCAAATTTCGAGAGAAAAATAGCTAAAGACTCAAAAGACAATCATAAGGCCTTCTTTAGCTATGTTAGAAACCTAGGAGGAAACTCCCAGATATGCTCAGAACTAGTTCAAAATGATGTGAAGATTACTGATCCTACAGACATTGCCAACATACTGGCTGACAGGTTCAGTGCAAACTTCTCCCCCCCCCAAAAGGAGAGATATCTATACCAAATGAGTGCAGCCCCCCAAACATCTCCAGCGCCCAAGTGAGAACTGCTCTCTCCAAAGCAAAAAACACAGCATCCATGGGACCCGATGGTGTCCCCGGCTGTGTGCTCCACGAACTCAATGAGGAATTAAACCCACAGCTAGGACAGCTGTTTAATCAAAGTCTTACCTCTGGATATGTACCCAGGGAGTGGCGCACTGCAACTGTGGTTCCACTTCACAAAGGCGGTGCCTCCACAGACCCTGGAAATTACCGGCCCATTAGCTTGACAAGCCTTATCTGCAAAGCCATGGAGAGGATCATAATGGACCTCATAAATAAAGACATAGGGAATTTGCAGACTTTGGATCCAACCCAGTTTGGCTTTGTCAAAGGCAGATCATGCCTTTTAAACTTGGTTGACTTTTTCGAAACAGTCACCAAAGCCATTGATGAGAGAAAGGCAGTCCATACAGCCTACCTCGATCTGGCTAAGGCCTTCGATACAATACCCCACTCGGGTATCATTGAAAAACTCATCAGCTTAAATGTTAACCCATACATCACAAGATGGGTTGCAAACTGGCTGAGTGACAGAACCCACAGGGTCAGAGTTGCTGGCGCCATGTCAGACTCAAAGCCTGTCACAAGTGGTGTCCCACAGGGCTCAGTCCTGGGCCCACTCTTGTTTGGCATCTACTTTTCCAAAGTACAAGCAAACACAGGAGGGTTATGGCTGACAAAGTTTGCAGATGACTGCAAACTGGGCCATAGTAGAAAACACATCTGACACAGATATCCTTCAGAAGGGTCTCACAGAAACGGATAACTGGTGCCAGAGCCATGGCCTAAAGTTAAATGCCAAAAATGCATAGTCATACCCTTCGGGAAAAACAAGGTTACCCCTAGCTACCAAATAGGTGGCAATCCACTGAGCACAGAAGAAGTTATCAGGGACCTGGGGACCCAGGTTGATAGTAGTCTGTCATTCGACACCCATGTAGCTAAAGTAGTTAGGAAGTCCTTCTACATTGCCCACCTTATCATGAAGGGATTCTCATCTAGATCAAGGGAGGTCATAGTCTCCCTTTACTCATCACTCATCAGACCAATGATTGAGTACAATGCCCCATTCGGAATGTATCTGACCCGACACTTGCAGCAGCTGGAGAGGCCACAAAAGTTCCTCACCAAAAGGATAAAGGGTCTCAAAATCTGTCCTATGCTGCCCGACTGAAAGAACTCCAGCTCTATTCAGTCGCCACGCTTGCTCAGAGGTGACCTTTGCCTAACATACAAGGCCATGTCAAACCCAGATTTGATGAATATGCTTCACCTCAAAAATCTAGATCCATCAGAGCCACAAGGGCGGAGACTTAAACCTCGACACGGCTATTAATAGGACGTGCTGGAGAGATAGATTCATCACCCAAAGACTCCCTATGCTGTGGAACAAAATCCCGGTACATGTGAGGCAGAGCACCTCGCTGGCCTTGTTCAAGAGAAATCTTGACCAATGGATGGGAGATCGCAGATATACCCCAGGAATTACCTCAGTGTCACTGCTCGACAGAGGCACAGCAAAATAATGGGTATAGTTCCCCATACTAAAGGGGTGGCGTAAGCCACAAAACAATGGGCTAGGCTTATAAATGCCCTCGGGCAGATAGCCTAGTATGAACCTATGAACCTATGAACCTAAGAGTTCGTTTTCAATGGAGTCCTGGGGAGAAAAGCTCCAGAATAATACAGAAAAAAAATCAAATAAAATCAAATAAAAGAATAAAACAGATACATAATAGTAAGACAAAGGATGCAGAGTACCAAAAATAGAATACAATGCATATAATTGATACAATGAAAAGTTGTTAGAAGCAAAAATACAATTTTTTTTTCAGTCAGAAAAAATTCTACTATAATTGCTATAGCTAGAGCTTATAAAAACTCTAGGAGTTTATTTACAGAGTGTAGTAGCTTGTGGAGAGAGTAAGTTAGGGAAACTATGTAGGATGGGAACAAGAGCATTCCCACTGTGAAGCGAGGTATGTGTGCAGTAAGGATTTGAAGGCAGAGAGACTGCTAGTGGTACAGATGGGAGGTGGGAGAGAATTCCAGCGTCGTGCTAGAGAATGTTTACCAGGAGGATGGGCAGGTTTATGCAGTTCTATTAGGTTTTGTGATTTAGACCTTAGACATCTGTTAAGTTGATGAATTTGAACAGTAGAGGCAAGAGAAGGGCAGAGAGAGGGAAGAAAGATAATTTTGTGGGTTTGGATCAGTTGATTATAAGTGAGGTAGTTGGGTAGTTCAAGCCAGTTCAGTTGATGTAGGGAAATACAATGATGGGTAGAGGATCTTTGACCAGTTGCAAACTTTGAGATTATGTAGTAGCAGGAGGCGAGTTTAGTCTTGAAGGAAGATTGTAGACTAGTGAGGATAGAGGCGCCATAGAGGAAGGGCGGGATAACGTATGTAGTAGCTAGAGCAAGCCTAGAATAAGGAGAGATATAGCGGCTGTGGTGATAAAGTAGGCTTAGCTTCTTTTGGGTTTTTTTGATATTTGCATGTATGTGGCCGTCAAACTTCAATTGACTGTTGATATGGACTCCTAGTAGTTTAGCAGTGGGGACTATTTCGAGGAGAATATTAGTTTGGCTAGTGACAGAGAATGAGGTTTTATCTAGGGTGATGGCTCTAGATGGGGTAAATAACATTAGCTTAGTCTTGGTTGCACTGAGTGCCAAGTGGTTATCCAGCATCCATTGTTCATTAGCAGTGAAGGCATTATGGGTTAGTTTTGCTAAGGAAGAAATAGAGGTAGCAGAACAGATTATTGTTGAGTCATCAGTGTATTGGATGAGGTTACAGTTAGGAATGGCATGGTGGAAGTCATTTATGAAGATACTGAAGAGTAGGGGACCCAGAAGTGAACCTTGGGGTACACCTGTGGCACTGATTAGGAAGGGGGAACTAGCTTTTTTCCATTTGACCGCTTGTTGCCTTTTGGATAGGTAACTGGTACACCAGATGATAGTAGAGTAGGAAAGGTTATGTTTAGATAATTTAGTGAGGAGAAGGTTGTGAGAGATGGTGTTGAAGGCCTTTCAGAGGTCTAGTAGGAGGATGGACACAATGTGACCAGTGTTGCGTGCTTTATTAACAGTTTCCAAGAAGGAGAGGAGGGCGGTAGTGGTGCTGTGGCCTGGTCAGAATCCATGTTGTGTGGGGGTGAGCAGGTTATTATCTAGGAGGTAGGGTAGAAGTTGAATGCACTTTTCAAGGAGTTTAGAAATGGGCAATTGGACGGAAGTTGGAGATGTCATTGTTATTTCCTCCTTTATGGAGTGGAATAATAAATGCTTTTTTCCAGAGCCAGGGGACATGGCCCTCTAAGATTGATATATTTATTAGTATGGAGATAGGATAGGCTATGGCATCTGCTGCTATTTGCAGGAAGTAGGAGGGTATCTCATCATGGGCATTGGAACATGGTTTGAGATTTAGAAGTAGTTTCTTGATGTTGGAGGTGGGGATGGGTTTAATAGAAAAAGGAGCAGGTAGAGAGCTAGGGTTAGAGGAGGATAAAGGGGTATGGGTGGGTGTGTATGGAGGAGTGAGGTTATTAGAGAATGATTATGTTAGTTTAGCTATGGCATCAATGAAGAATTAGTTAAATTTGGAGGCTAATTCACAATCAGAGGCATTTGGGTCTGGGTATGGGTTCTCTTTTTTACCTGGATTAAGGAGAGAGGAAATTCCATTCCAGAATTTTTTTGGATTAGTATTGTAGTTAGTTTCAAGTGTGGAAAAGTAGGCTTTGCGATCTGAGATGATAGTTTTTTTTGCTTTGTTACAAAGCATTTTATATTTATTTAGGGCAGTGCTGGTATTAGTTTTATGGAAGACTTTCCAGGCTTTATCACGGAGCAGCATGACAAGTAAGGTACCCTTAGTTAGCCATGGCACAGGGTTGCTTTTTGTGCGTTTTGTTCTCCATGGGGCAAAAGTGTCAAGCAGATTTAAGAAAGTTGTATTAAAGTAGGTAACAGCATTATCCAGGGCAGAGTTTTTAAAGGATTCTAGTTTGTTCTTTTTAGTACATCAGAGAAATCATCAGGGTTGAAATTTTTTAGGTGCCGGGAAGAGGTATAGGTATGAGTTAGTTGTAGTGAAGAGGGAACCCGATGGACAAAGGTGGGAAGGTGGTCACCTAGTGGGTCTGGAAAGATACCATGGTTAGTGATATAGTGGGGGTGTGAGACTAGAATCCAATCCAAGGGGCTCCCAGAGAGAAGGTCTTTGGAAGGTCTGGTTGTTGAGGTAATAATTTGAGAGAATGTATAAAGATTGATATTTACGGAGTTGGTACGAGATTGAATTGTGGCCCAATTAATATTAACATCACCCAAAATTATGGTTTCTTTCATAATGTTGGAAGAAACCCAGGAGAGAATGTCTTTGAAGACAGGAATATTATCCCCAGGAGGGATATAGAGGGTGATAACACAGATAGTTTTATGGTTGTTCATGTGCAGAAGGGCTGAAAGTAGTTCAGCATTGCCAAATTTGGGAATAGCTTTGGAGTATGGAGTGATTAGAAGGTAGGAGGAATAAAGGAGAGCCACACCTCCTCCTTTTTTGTGTATTCTATCTTTTCTAATGATGGAGTAGTTGGGTGGAATTAATTCTGAGTCTTTTATATGGGGTTTGAGCCAGGTTTCAGAGATGGATAAGATGTCACGTTGATTATGGCGAAGCCAGGCATGGAGTTGTGTGATTTTGTTAAATATGCTTTGAGCGTTTAAAGCTGTGAATTAGAGGGACCTACCAGTAGAATTGGGAGGGTAGGATGGGTAGGTAGAGTTTTGTTGGGGGCAAGGTCCTGGGTTTGGGCGTATGTCACCAGAGATAAGGATAGAGATAAGGTGATGAATAAAGAAGAAGAGGTGTTTAGATTGTTTAGTATCTAATTTGTTGGTAGTAAGCTTAGTTGAGATGGATGAGGTGGAGATGGTAGTAGTGTAGAAAGGATTACTTAAGATTTTATAGGGGTAGAACATAGTGTTGTTGATGAGGTAAAGACTTGGTGGTATGTACAATACTTGGGGTATATGCTGTATAAGGGTTGAGGTAGTAGTATGGTATGAGTGAGAGTGATTAGCATAGAGGGGTCTAGTGAGATAGTTAAGATACAGTAAGGTAATGAGGAGTAGTATTTTGGTTGTTACTGTGAGAGTTTTGAAGGGCATGGTGTAATATAAGGGTATTTGGAGGTGGGGTTTAGTAAGAATGTAGGGGTGGAATGTTTTGGGATTATATGTAATGAAGTGGGAGGATGAGAAGAGTGGAGGGGGATGTACAGGAAGAGGTAGGTAGGGGTAGACTGTTTTGAGATTGTATGCAATGAAGTGGGAGGATGTGAAGAGTTGAAGGGGTTGGACAGGAAGAGATAAGTAGGCTTATGGGTGTGGTAGATTAATTTGATAGGGTAAAGCAGGGTGTGGGTGTGGTATATGTGAGTATAAGTGTAGGTGCCCTGGGGGTGGGTGGAATTTGGGGGTAGGGTAGGGTAGGGGAGTGGAGTGAACCCGCAGGACGAACGGAGTGGGCAGGACCAAGGAGATGCAGGATCAAGGAGAAGAAATAAGATTTATCAGCAAAGAAAACAATCAGAAAGATGGAGCACAGCACTCGGAGAAGGTAAGGAGATGTGCAACTAGGCAACTATGCAAAGGGAGAAGCAGATTAGAATTGTAAGGGTTAGGAAAGTTAGAAAAAGAAAAGATTTTTATGGGTTTGGAAAGTTAGAGAGAGAGAAAAAATAAAACTACGGGAGTAGTAACTAGTTATGATTTACTGTTCGTTGTGAAAAAGTATAGGGTAACTGTGGGTGTATGCTGCCACCAAGTGGCCAAATAGAGCAACTGCAAGGTAATACACAAGCGCATAAGGAGTGGGAAGGAGCCTGGGGATAAAGAGATATAAAGTCCGTGGTAGGCAGCAGGCAGGCACACTAATTTACAGTACAAAATTAATAGCAAGATATTGGATGTCCTACACAATAGGGTACATACACTTTGTAGATATATCTGGGAGAGCAGTATGGTTGCAGGAGGCCACTGTAGGATCCCCTTTGGTTCAGTCAAGGGCAGGTAACCAAGTTCTTTTGCAGGCCAAATGAGAAACACTGGGGTGGATAGGTTGTGGCATTAACAGGCTGTAAGGATGGAAAAGACAAATATAGGCAGTTAGAATAGCATAAGGTGATGGTTTAATGTATGCGAATAGAGGAGAGTTGGGGAATGCAGATTGAATAAATTAACCTTGGGTGGAAGGAAAGGTAGTGGGGGGTATCCTAGCGATGTGCTTGAAGTGAAGGTATAAACATACAGGAAGCAAAGAACGTAGGGAGATTATAAGGGAGGAAGGAAGTATCTGACCAGTTAGAATACCGGGAACACAACAAAAGATAATGCAGTGCAATAGCAGTAGGTAATATACCATAAGCAGTGGTTAAATGTAGCAGAGATATTCATATAATGCATATAACTGTAGAAAAACATTTAAACTGTGGCATACATAATGACATCAGAGCACAAAGTACACAATTAAAAATCAGCAATAGCGGTGCAATATCTGGAATGCGGTAGATGATAACAACCTGTCTAGCCAGTACAGTTAGGATACACGTGGCTGAGCAGTAGGTTTGCCAGCTACTTAACACCCATTCAGGGTGCGCATAATGTAGGTAGAGAAATCAAACATTGGGACTACAATTTTGGTAGCATTTCAGCTTAAAATAGAAATAATTACTTGGTTTCAACCAAAGGTTTATAAATACATTAACAGTTTAGGTTAATGCAGAGATGATATCATTTGTGTCGAGTGTGTGCTGAAATAATACTGGGGTAACAGTAAGAATTGGATGACTTGTTAGCCTGCTATGTTAGCAGCTTGTGTCAAGTTTCAATTGTATGACAACCTACTCATAATTCACGCTGTTGCAGAGCAGAGACTACAGCGAGAATATGGAGACTTGTTCGCTTTACAAAAAAAAGATAGTGATTTGTTTGCTTAATTGAATGCAGCACACATCAGAAGTATAGCGGGCTATGCTCGTGGACATCCTCGCAGGTAGATATGGCAGGCTGCTGCAGTGCACTATATAGTTAGGGGAAGGACTCGGAAATTCCAGTCCAGTCACTCTTAGGTATAGCAGTGCAGTTGAGATTTACATACAATGAAAGTAAGTACAGCAAGCTGCCGAGCGTACCAAACTCACGCAGGTAGAAACATTAATAGTAGAATTTGGCGTGAGAAAGAGAGCTGAATGTCGTTAAAATGAAAGGACTCTGAACCGAGTCTTAAAACATTGAGTTGATGACAATTCCACTGAATTCACATTACAAGAGTAACGGCTAACAGTCAGACCTAGTACTAACACATTTATACTGAGTTCATATTACAAACAGGTAAGGGCACTCACCCAAGAGCATAGCCAGCTGCCTACAGCAGGACAGGAGGAAGGAGGACCTCAGAGTAGTAATTCAAAAATGCCGCCACAGAGTCTGGCGTTGCTATAAAGGTTTTGAGGGAGGAGAATAGGAGAAGGGGGAGGGACAAGGCAGGGATGGCAAGAGAGAGGACAGAATGGGGGAGGGAGTATGAGCTAGAGGAGAAGAGGAGTCAGATAGGAAGAGAAAAGGTGTCAGATAGGACCAAGGAGAATAAATAAGATTTATCAGCAAAGAAAACAATCAGAAAGATGGAGCGCAGCACTCGGAGAAGGTAAGGAGATGTGCAACTAGGCAACTATGCAAAGGGAGAAGCAGATTAGAATTGTAAGGGTTAGGAAAGTTAGAAAAAGAATAGATTTTAAGGGTTTGGAAAGTTAGAGAGAGAAAGTAAAAATAAAACTACGGGAGTAGTAACTAGTTATAATTTACTGTTCCTTGTGAAAAAGTATAGGGTAACTGTGGGTCTATTCTGCCACCAAGTGGCCAAATAGAGTAACTGCAGGGTAATCCACAAGCGGGTAGGGAGTGGGAAGGAGCCTGGGGATAAAGAGATATAAAGTCCGTGGTAGGCAGCAGGCAGGCACGCTAATTTACAGTACAAAATTAATAGCAAGATATTGGATGTCCTACACAATAGGTTACATACACTTTGTAGATATATCTGGGAGAGCAGTATGGTTGCAGGAGGCCACTGTAGGATCCCCTTTGGTTCAGTCAAGGACAGGTAACCAAGTTCTTTTGCAGGCCAAATGAGAAACACGGGTGGATAGGTTGTGGCACTAACAGGACTTTGTAGATATATCTGGGAGAGCAGTATGGTTGCAGGAGGCCACTGTAGGATCCCCTTTGGTTCAGTCAAGAGCAGGTAACCAAGTTATTTTGCACGCCAAATGAGAAACACGGGGGTGGATAGGTTGTGGCACTAACAGGCCAAGAGCGTAGCCAGCTGCCTACAGCAGGATGGGAGGAAGGAAGACCTCAGAGGAGTAATTCAAACTCATTATTTGCTTTTCTGAAATCAACTGATTACTTTCAGTCTATTTCTGGTCTAAAATTCAATGAAAATAAAACAAAATTGCTGTTAATAAACTCTGATGAAAATATGAAAATAATTTAAATAATAAATGTTCTCAATATCTTACCCCGATAATAAAATTAAATACTTAAGGGGCATATTAACTAATGATTTAAATGATACATTAACTGCTAATTATAATAATATTTAAATCATATAAAAAGCCTCATATAAAAATGGAACAAATTATTTTTTACAATGGAGGAGAAATTATTTTTCCAAACTATTTTATTTTATACAATCATTCTCTATTCCCCCTCTAAACAATATATAAAACAGTTTAACAGATTAATGTTAAATTTTTATGGTTTAATAGTACACCCAGGATAGCTATTAATCATCACTTGAATGATTGAGAAGTGTGGGGGCATGGCTAAGCACTTCTTATTCAGCTAGATGGAAACAAATACAAGAAAGCATTTGGTTAAAATCAAGTCAATCAATGTCATCACAATACACAGAGTTGGTGTCTAATAATTTCCTCAGAATTGTGAGAGAATATATAGTCTTTGCTAAAAAGAAATGTATATGTTCTACATTTATAACTGATACATTAAAATTTTACAATACTTATCTAAACAAGAATCCAGATATCAAGGCTTAGATATTTTTGTTATACCCTATTGCCTGTACCCAAGATTACGTGAATACTTTTGTCAAACTTTCAGTCAAAATTCTTAAAGAGAAGGAGCTAATCTACTGGCATCAACTGCTACACACTGGCAAACTTCTATCAATGGACCAAATTAAAAATAAATTAAATCTGGACAGTAGTGTGTGGCTAGCAATACAACATCTAAAGCAATATGTTATAAATAGATTTGAGTTAATGAGGCCAGCTATTAGACAAAATGTCCTTAAATTTGTTGAATATCTCATTTACTTAAACCACACTGTCCAAGGAAAAGGTTCATTATAAAAAAAAAATAAAATATAGTTAAAAACACTAAAATATGGTATAAAGAATTTTTGGCAATTATTATAAAATAATTAACAATTACGCTCCTGATGATAATGTGAAAAGATTAATAACTGCTTCTCCTAAACCTACTTCCCTGTCAATCCAACAGAAATTATTTGCCTGGAAATTTCTTCATAAGTTTTTTCTGACACACATAAATTAGAATTAATATTTAAACAATAAATTGGTTGTCGGAGATGTAAAGCAAAATTGAAGGCAGAATGGCACACGTTTTTTGATTGTCAACAACCTATACCATTTTGGGATAAGGTAAAACATTTTTTACAAACAGTTTTATTGACAAGTTTCAGTTATCTAAATCTTTAATTTTGTTTAATGCTCCCATTCCACAATATGTCTCTACAGCAAAGTTTTCACTTCTATAGATCCTTTTAGCCATTGCATAAAAGACGATCAAACATCTCTAAGTTTTAAAGATTTTAGAAGTATTGTGTTATCTGTATCTTGGATGGAATTATCAACTATCAGGAAAGGAACTGAGAAGACTACTTCTTATTAAAATTCCTGGCAAAACGTGGTAGAAATACTGGAGAAAGATGACTGATATATTATATGATTGCATACTATACTTTGAAGACATTTTGTTATCATATTAATTTAGGTACCCATGTAAATAGTTTGTTTTGTTGTTTTATTATGTGTTTTTATATTGTTATATTTGCTGTTGATCAATAATATATGTTTAGTTTGCTATGGTATTGTAAATCATATTCTTGTTTTATAAAACTCAGTAAAAAAATAAAAAAAAAACTGCAGAACAGAAAGGAAATGGCAAAATTCAGCTCCCCAATGTGTGCAAATCCCATCGTGTGATCAATCACTTAGTCGAAGTGATACCAGGCATTGCACTTCACTGAAAGCTCACTTGACTGAAAGCTCACTTGGTCGAAGTTCATTTGGTCAAAATGGAAAATAGCCCCTGCCCCACTGCAGTGCAACCCTGGAGTGAGAATGTTAGGAAGGGGTGGGGGGCACAGCCCCCCACATAATCTTAATGTATTCACTGTTATAAAAAGGTACATCCATTAATGCATTAATATATATATCTTTAGTAAAAACTATTGGCATACACCCCCCAATGTGGGGGGCTATGCCCCCACACCCCCCTTATTTAATATTCTCACTCCAGGGTTGCACTGCAATGGGGCAGGGGCTATATTCCATTTTTGACCAAGTGAGCTTTTAGTCAAGTGAGCTTTCAGTGAAGTAAACGCCTGGAATCATTTTCGACTAAGTGTAATTTGACCAAATGTATGGAATCCATATATATATATATATATATATATATATATATATATATATATATATATGTGTGTGTGTGTGTGTGTGTGCGTGCGTGCGTGTGTGTGTGTGTGTGTGTGTGCATGCCACATATGTTTTCTCCTGGTTTAATTTCTCCAAATGCTTAGGTTTTTTACATACCTTGACAAGAATGGACCCCGATCTTATGTCAAGGAATAATTAAGTTCATGAAATCAGTGCTGCTTTAGACTTTTATGTTAGCCAAGAGTGTTCTCAGCACCTACAATGTGGCCAGCATTGTCTCTTTCTGATGTTCACATGGGGTTACATGTATTGGTAACATATTTAAGTACAATTATAAAACATTTTAATTACTAGTCCTGTTACTCCTATTAGAACTGTCTAGGTATTTTCTTACCATACTGCTCTCATTTCAAATCTGTGTGTCAAGGTACGCTATACACTAATCACTGGGTGTAGCAACAGCTAGAGATACACACACGCATATACACACACACACACACACACACACACACACACACACACACACACACACACATATATATATATAGAGAGAGAGCTAGACAGATACTCACATACAGATAGACAGCTAGATACATAGATAGATAGATAGATATAGAGATAGATATAGATACAGAGTGAGGGAAGAGACTAATGAAAAAAGATGAAAGGAAGAAAAACAGAAGGGAAACCAATGTCAGAAGAAAAAAAACTTTAAATGCTTGGCTAATGAGAATACTTACTATCAAGACTAGGACCAGAAAAGGATGAATGCCAAAAAAGAGTGCATTTGTACCTAATGTCCTGCTCTGAAATAACACAGTACAGCTTGTCTCTGAATCACTCAGTTTTGGGTCCATCAGCCTCATGTAAAATCAGGGAGAGCATCACAATGGAACATAACCCAAATGACACAGGGGAAACACTTGGGCTATCTAGGGAGCAGTGTTGTCCTGTCAAGGGCACATCTTGCTTTTTGAACACTGTGACATTCTTTGAAGGTGTAACAACAGCACACAGTGAACATCTGACACAGAACACCACGTATCCTGGCAGCACTATTTCATACAGGGGAGTAAATGACAATTTAAAAGCATTACACGATGTTGACATTACTGGGACTGTGGATACTCCCATCCAATCGGACAGGAGCTTGTAATGCTTAAAATTTCTCATGTGGGAAGAGCAGGAGCTTGCATCTTCATGACATGTGATAAAGTGACTGAGTGAGGAATGAGAAAGTAAGTCTTAAGCTTTAAACTTGTTCCGCTTTATTTTGCAAGGAACTTAAGTATGCACTTTATTTATTAAACATTAAGCAAAATATGGATTCACTAAATGTGTATGTGTGAAAGACCTTATAAAATGAAATTATATCAAAGAATGTATCCATTGCAATGTGTATTACAAGCAAGGTGAAGCTAATACTTGTTCAAATTGCACTAAACTACTGGAACATTTGAAGGTCATTGACAGCAAGTCCTTTAGTGATAATAATAAAGATTATTGTGTTTCATTTTAGAAAAGTACTTACTATGATTTCTAAATACTTAATTGATTAGAAAACAACGTATGGGTATTTGGATTGCCATAAACAAAATGTTAATCAAAAATTACTTCTGGATAATAGTGTAAATGGGAGTTTAGATAAGTCAGATTCTCCAACAAAGAAAGAAGCTATAGTTAAGAAAAGTTAAAAGGGGACAAGACAATGTATTACAAAAAAAAAAAAAAAAACAGTAAAAATACTGGATATGATGAGAAGCAGGTGGTGGATGTTACTTCTGAACTCTAGCTGGATTTAAGTACTACAGATGGGGTAGCCGACATGGAATACAGAGAAAATAATTCCGTAGATAACCTCAGTTCAGATAAATTACATGTCTCCCTGGATAGCATTGATTCAAGTTCAGTGAGGTTAGGAATAATTGCATTGTAAATTTAGATTGTGTAACTTGAGAGAATTCTCCTTCTGTTTTATTGATACCTGACTCTGATACATGCAATAAAAACGGCACTATTAGGAGACATATTAAAAGGATAAGTCAGATAGAACTTCAAGAAATATTAGATTACGTTGATGTTAAAGAAAGTGAAATGATAACAGCTCAAGGGGTAACTGAATTACATGAAGTGTTAATTTTGGGGGACTCAATACTGAAACCTGTCATTAAAGAACTATCAGAAAGGGATACATCTGTCTTACTGTATCTGTTCTCTTGGGGTTGAGATTAGAGGACAGTCTTAAGCTTTTGCAAAGACTGAGACTAGTGAAACTAGTATACAGTCTATAAGTAATACATGTGGGGACTAATGATTTAAAACACACACCTGGAACATATGATGAACTCAATATTTAGTATAATAGAATAACTAGAAAGAACAAAAAGGGAAAGTAAAGGTACACATACACCACAAAAACATCTTTTAAGTAATGCTGGAAGGTTAGGAAATAAGCTCACTAAACTAAGCTGTTTAATAGCTGCAGAACAATGTAAAATCATAGTGATAACATAAGCTTGGGATTCTTCTCTTTTTCACTTATAAGATTTTGTTAAAAATGAATGCTTAAGGCAATGCTCAAGAGGTGGGAGGTAGTTTTATGGGTACGTAGCTCTATCAGATCATCCCTATTTAAGAATATACCTATTTATGAGACAATGACTGTTCAGATTCATAGAGTTGTAAGACAGCTTTATATAGTACTGTCATATCGTACCCTAATTATGGACAATATTTTGCATAGGTAGCATTTACTTTACTTAGATGACTGCCTGAATTGTAAAGGTGGCATACTATTATTGGGTGATTTAAATACCCTGGAATATATTGGGAGTCACGATGTACTAGCTTTTACTTTGCTAAAGAATTTGTTGATCTTGTCTCATGCTATGGAATGACTGAACTGGTAAAATTCAATATGAGGGGAAAATATCTTGGGCCTCATACTGACTAATGTACTGAATAAAGTTCAATCCATAAAGGTACTTCCACAATTATGGTCATCAGATCATAAGTCTCTCACATTTGTTACTCATAATTCATTAATTGGAACTACACATTTAAAAACATATGAATATGGAAAGTTAGATTTTAAAAAAATGTTGAGCATTATTATATGAAATGTGATTAGATGACTACAGTTGGTAGATTTGATAGCTGCTATGGATATAGGAGAAGATGCTTCAGGAGGAGTTACTACTAAAGTAAAACAAATAAGAATTCCACTTTCCCATTTTGGTGGAACAAAGACATTTTGAAATTGTAAAGGTGGAAAAAGAGGTGCTTGAAAACTGTAGTAAGGTTCCCTTCCAATATGAACAGAAAGAAATTTAATGTAAGAACTTGAAAAAGGGAATTACTAACTGCAAAATACACTTTGAGAATGAATTAATTAGTAATACCTCAAATAAAAAGGCCTTTTATAGCAACATAAATGAAACTGGTGGCAATACGCATTCATTACTGATGTTATTAATTAATGGTGAGACAATTACTGAGCCTAGTAAAATTTCCAATTAATTTAATTTATTCTTCTCAAGCATTTGGCAAGATAGTATAGCTAAGAATGATCTCTGCAGCTATTTTGTAACAGGGTCATGCCCAGTGATAACAGCAACAAATGTTACCAGAGCACTTGTCAAGGAAAATGTTACTATATCTATAGACCCTGATCTGATGCCAGGCCAGTTGTGGAATTCTGTAAAATCTACTATTTTACCTACCTTAAGTTTAATATTTAATAAACATTTAGGATCAGGAACTGTCCCAGAAGCCTGGGACCTGTCCTGTTTAACTCCTGTTTTTAAAGGTGGCTCAAAGGATCAGATGGGTAATTTTAGACCCAACAGTTTAACTTCTTTAGTGGGAAATTATTTTGAGAGATGCCCATTAGATCTTATCAAAAGGAAACATAGAAATCCTTGATGGTAATCAACATGGTTTCATAAAAGGGTGATCTAGTCTTAGTAACCTGATTAGCTTTCATGAACAGATAACCATGACCTTGCATCTGTGCCTATATCCTGGAGTTATTTTATGGATCATGCAAGACTTTTTGACCGTTTACCTCAAAAGGTTATTAGTAAATGTTTACAGGAACATAAAGTTAACACATGCATCATAATGTGGGTTGGAGTACTTCAGGGTTCTCTTTTGGGGACAGTTTTGTTTAATATGATGTTTGCTACATTACCCAATAAAAATAAATTCTGGGTTTATAAGTATGCTGATGACTGGAAGATTGGTTTCTCAATTCAAAATCCCTCTGATGTAAATGAGTCAAATAATTATTTACAGTCTCTAAGTTGCTAGGCAGTGTAAACAGATTGAACAATCAGTCTAAACAAGTGTAAGATAATGCATTTTTCAAATAGACACCCAAGGCTTGTATTTTTTGTGTCTTCCCCCATTAAATGAGGTACAGGAATATAAAGACCTGGATAAACTTATTACATCTTAGTTGTTCTTCAACACACATTCAGATCAAATCTATAAAGGCAACTAAGTATATGGGTTACTTGTTAAGGAGATTAGCTACTAGGGATAAGCATGCATCGACATTGGTATTCAAAACTTATATAAGATCATTACTGGAGTACAATAACACTTTTTGTATTTATAGTGAGGGCAACTGAAAATAAATGAAGGAGTCCAAAGGAGATTTACAAAAAGAATAGAGAAAAACAGATTTATGGATTATGGCCTTTGGTGAAAGCTGTTAAACTTGTGTAGTCTCTGTTATGGGTACATGCACAGAAAGTTAGTATTACCATATAAGATATTTCTTGACCCTATATTACAAATCGTATATAGCACTGAGGTTAATAGATGTATTAAAAACCATAAGTTGTATGTTTTTTGGTTGATTATACTATTTATTGCACCTTTTATTGTCTGCTGCCTACTTTAATACTGTATTTTAATACTGTGTACTAAACTGCACTGTTGTACTGCAACTGTCTGCCTTACTGTGCCTGTTAAATCATATTTTATTGCTGTTCTCACTGTTTGCAAAAACTCTTTTTGCTATTTTCAATGTTTGATAAGTAACTGCTGGTACCTTTCACTGTTTGCAAAGCAATCAGTTCTGCCTGTTCTGTTTTCCTGCTAAGCAGTGTTTAAATATGGTGGTCAATGTGATCAAATAATAGGTTTTATAGGTCAATTCAGTGTTCGCTATTCATTGCATGCAGAAAACATTGCATTTGGACCGTTGTTTGAATTACTGAGCTAGTCTCTAGATTATACTACGTTTACTCTCCTCCTACTGCAAACCTCTAAATTTGTTACTGTATTTGGTGTGCCGCATTGCCTGTATGGATAGTGTTTCATTTTGATGCTGCTTGCTAGTGTGTTTCATTTAAGGAATCCTGAAACTGCTGCCATATTACTGTATGTAAATGCCAAACATTAGTTGTTTATTTAAATCATTCCAAACTGTATTTTGCTGCTGAACTGCTATCTGCTCATTCCTGAGTGTTGCTGTTACGAGACTGTGATTTTGCTGCCTAAGTGTAAAATACTCAACTGCTTTTACATTGTTATGGTTAACTATGCTCCATGTGCCTATTTTTGACCTGGTCCCTCTCTGATTCTAGTGCCTGCATGCTCATACCTCCACCACGAACCCATCTCTAGGTTACCCGCCATTATCTACACTGAACCTTTTTTAACTAAAGTCTTTCTACCCTGCTAGCAACACATACATTTAATCCTGTAAATTTTTATTTATCTGTTCCTTTTCTTTACAGCTCACTTCAGCCGCGCTACCACAGGTGTCTCTCTGTGTTCAACTTAAACTCCAGGCTTCCAACCTTTGAACTGAACCACCTAAAGGAGATCCTGCAGTGCTTCCTATCCACTTTAGCCTACCCCAACATCTAGAATTTAAAATGTGTATGTATCCCTCCGTTAAATACTACAGTCCTTGTATTGTTTTTTTCTTTACACTGTTCTACGTCACCAAACATGCACTCGCTTGCAGCCTACTACAGCCCTATATCCATTTATTCTTCTGACTCCTTTCCTACTCCCTTGTCTGCTCTTCCTTATTCTGTAGTTTTCACATAGTCTGGTCACTAGGTGGCAGCATACTTCCTTTGCCAGCCCCCATAACTAAAGTTAATTTTCCAGTCACTATATTTTAAGTTAATAACATAGTCTCAGCCAATACACAGTAAGACAAAAGCTCAGTCTCTATAAGGCTACCTTGTGAGTGGTTCCTTACCACCAGTGAACATCCTGCTTATCTTTTACTTGATGTACATAAAGACCCCATCCCTTAACTCTGTGCCTTCCTTACCTTTAAGCTTGCTCCCTGCTTACTGATGTTCCTTGCTGGCTGGTCTTCTTTCTTCTCCTTTGGCTCTACCCACTCCATTCGCCCTATGGGCTCACTCTGCTCCCCTACCCTGCCCCCAATTCTCATCCACCCCCAGTGCTTCTACACTTACACCTACCAAACCACACCCGCCTCAAACCTTCACCAATCAACCAAACTACCCAACCCCCACCAATAACTCCACCTCCTTTTCATATCACTAAATACAAACCCCGTAAACATTCTTCTTTCCCTTTACCTGCACCACAACACACTCTCAATCTATTACCCAAATATATACCATCCCTGTCAAACCAACCTCTATTCTAACACAATCACTACTTCTCATCACCTTATCCTACTTATATTACCTCACCAGACCTCACTACACTAACCACTCTTCCCCTTTGACATATCACTACATCCAATTGTGCACAACATGCATATTCAACAATTACTATATCCTCTAGCCTCTACTTCCTCAACCCTACCATACTCTTTACCTTTAAACACAAACCCCAAAACTACTTTCCACTACACAATTTAAGACCAAACTGAAACTCTTCCTTTCTAACCACTGGCTTTGCTCTTGCATCACTCCCAGTTAAACTACCTCCTATTTGACTTCCTATCCATCTCTCATATACATTACACTTACTCCCTTATCTAATTCTTTACTTAATTACTTTTTCCCCTTTTAACCCATTATAGGACTACCTTAAATAAATACCTGTTCTTCTCTTACTACACTCCTGACAACTGCTTTGGAAATTTAATTCTTCCCTCCCTTTCTCTCACATATCTGTACTTTAACCACTTCCTTGTCTCTCTATCCCCTTTTTTTTTTGCAAGTTCTTTCAATCTTTATTACTGTCTTTTACTTTGGTTTGTATTTCGACTTTTTTAACTTTAAACCAACATATATTTTGTATCTAAAGTTTTTTTATCATGTTTGTAGTTAGTGGAGCTTTTCTCCTCGGGCCTCCACTGAAAATGGACTTGTATCCAGTTGGACTAGCCCGGTTAACAAATGTAAAATAAAAATAAAATAAATAAAATACTTACTCCCATCTATATCAGTTGCATCTCTATAAAACCTACAACCCATAAAACAGGTTTTAAGCTATTTAAATATCTCTTCTGCCATATTCAGCATTTTATCTCTAACCTACTCTCTGTTGACATGCACCCAAACCCCGACCCCTCTCTCTGAACTCAACCTCCTCACCCCATCCTCCCCACTCATCTGGTAGAGCCCTCCTTCTCACAGCTCTAAATGCTCAGAGCATCTGTAACAAAATCCCCACTCTCCAAGCCTGGCTTCTCCATAATCAACCTGATATCTGTGTATCTCAGAAACCTGGCTTAAACCCCATATAAATGATTCTGAATTAATACCACACAACTACTGTATCATTAAAAAAGATAGCACTCTTAAAAAAGGGGGAGATGTTACCCTGCTCTACTCCTCTTCTCTTGTAGTCATCCCTTACTCCAAACCTATTCCCAAATTTGATAAAGCTGAATCGATCCCAGTCCTTCTTCAGGTAAACAAACATAAACTTATCTGCATTGTCTCACTCTATATCCCTCCTGAAGACAACATCCCAATCCTTGAAGATATTTTCTCCTGGCTCTCAGTCAGTATCACAAATGAAACTATAATCCTGGGTGATGTTAATATCAGTTGGGCAGCAATCCAATCTCCAACCAACTCACTAAATATAAACCTTTACAACTTCACAGAACTTATTAATTCAATAACTAGGCCATCCAAAGACTTCCTCTCTGAAAGCACCCTAGACTGGATTCTAGTTTCCCACCCCCACTACATTACTAACAGTGGTACCCTTCCTGACCTACTAAGTGACCATCTTCCCACTTTCATCCAACGCGTTCCCTCCTCCCTATAACTGTCTAACACATACACCTCTACCTGGAACCTAAAAAACGTTAACTCCAATGCATTCTCAAATGCACTAAAAAGTATGAACTGGAAACCACTAAAAACTCTATCCCTAGATAGTGCTGTTACCTATTTTAACACAACTTTCTTAACCCTTCCCGACTCCTTCGCTCCCAAGAAACTAAAATGTATAAAAAGTAATCCTGCCCCATGGTTATCTAAAAATACCTTACTCTCCATGCGGCTCCAAGATAAAGCTTGGAAATGCTACCACAAAACTAAAACTCAAAACACCCTTAATGAATATAGATCACTCCGTAACAAAGTAAAAAGACTCATAATAGCTGACCGCAGAACTTATTCCACACTGCAAGCCAACCATAATACCAACCCTAAAAAATTCTGGGACGAAATTACATCTCTACTCAAACCAGGAAAAAAAGAAAACCCCTGCCCAGACCCAAATGCCACTGACTTGGACTTAGCTACACAATTCAATTCATTCTTTATTAACTCTATATCCAAACTAACTACATCCTTCTCCAAAAACTCTACTTCCCCACATCCATCTTCACTCACCCCTTACTCCCCTTCCAACTCCAGCCCCTCACCTCCTCCTTTCTCTGTGAACCGTATCTCCATCTCCACCATAAAAAAACTTCTTCTAAACCTGAAACCCTGCTCTAATGCTCCTGATGAGATACCCTCCTATTTCCTAAAAATAGCCGCTGAAGCTGTTGCCTTCTCCATCTGTATACTAATTAACCAATCAATTTCAGAATGCCATGTTCCTCAGCCCTGGAAAAAAGCCTTTATAATCCCACTCCACAATGGGGGCGACAACGATATCCCAAACTTTTGGCCTATTGCTATCTTATCTCCTATTTCTAAACTTCTCAAAAATGTATTCACCAACAACTACTACCCTATCTTATAAATAACAACCTTCTCACTCCCACTCAACATGGATTCTGACCCAGCCATAGCACCACTACTGCCCTCCTTTCCTTCCTAGAAACTGTTAACAAATCTCGGGACTCTGGCCACATTGTTTCCACCCTCCTCTTAGACCTCTCTAAGGCTCTGACACCATCTCTCAGAACCATATCCTTACTAAACTGTCTAAACTAAATCTTTCCCACTCCTCAATCAGTTGGTTCACCAGTTACCTTGCAAATAGGCAACAAGCAGTCAAATGGAATAAAGTCACTTCACCTTTCTTAGATACTCCTACAGGTGTACCCCAAGGATCAATTTTAGGTCCCTTACTATTTAATATTTTCATTACCGATTCTATCTTGCCATCCCTCAGGCCAACCTTGTCCAATACGCAGACGATTCTATGATAATCTGCTCTGCCACCTCTACTTCCTCCTTAATAAATTTAACACAGGATGCCTTCTCCTCAACTGAACAATGGATGTTAGAAAATCATCTAGCACTCAGTGCAACCAAGACTAACCTTATGATATTCACCCCTGCTAAAACTACCACACTAGATAAAAACTCATTCATCATCACCAACCAAAACAATACTCCTCTCAAAATTGTTTCCACTGCTAAACTACTGGGAGTCATCATTGATGAACATTTAAAGTTTGAAAGCCATCTACAAGCAAATATCAAAAAAACTCACAAGAAACTCGGTATGCTCTACCATCACAATCGTTTCATCGTTCCCTCCACTAGGGTTGTTCTCGCTACCACTTACCACATCCCTTTCCTCTTATATGGTGCCTCTATCTTCACTAATCAGCAATCTTCCATCAAGTCAAAACTATCCTCCTACAACTACAAAATTTCTAAATTTCTAACAGGTCACAGATCCTCAACACATCACTGTATTCCCCTACATCAACTCAGCTGGCTTGAGCTATCCCACTATCTCACCTACATTCAACTCATTCAAGCACACAAGCTTATCTTCTCCCCCTCTGTCTGCCCCTCCCTTGCCTCTACCTTCCAAATGCATGTTCCTGATAGACACCTAAGATTCAAGTTCCAAAATCTAACTGAACTGAACAAACCCATCCGTCCACCAGGCAACCATCTTCTATCCTTCTCTCTCGCTCCCCACTGGAATGCTCTCCCACCTCTCATCTGTACCACTAGCAGCCTCCGCATTTTCAAAACTCTACTTCATTCACACCTAACTTCACTATGGGAATGCTCTTGTTCCCATCCTATATAGCTTCCTGGTTCACAGTTAGTTTCTTTTAACTGATACACCTGTTTTACAGTCCCATAGTCTTACTACTCTTAGTAGAAACCGTAGGAATTAGATACCTTATAAAAAGGCATAACTTTTGGTGTTAACACTTTTATTATATCGTATTAATTGTTACTCCTCCAAATGCTAACTTTTCAACTTTGTAACTTGAAACTTTTAATTGTATTGTCCTTCAAATGCCAAATTTTTTAACATTGTGTTTTGGAACTTTTCTCCCCAGGACTTCATTGAAAACGTGCTCCTAGTGGCCCAATGGACAATCATGGTAAACAAACTGCAAATAAATAAACATATAAATAAATAACTGATTTGTTTTCTATTTTAAACATTCTTTAGGGTCTCCTTGTTGTTTTTCTACCATTTAAAACATTTTTGTGTCTCACTGCTATTTTTCTGCTGTGTTAAACATTTCGTTAGTGTTTCCCACCTAAATGAGTGTAGCTAGTAGCTGTAGTATAGTCTAGATATAGGTTTGCTGCATCTGGGTCTGTTTTAGTGGCTTTTTGTACTGAGTACATTTTCCAGGTCATCTTTGATTGGAAAGGGCCCTTCTGCACTCTAGTGAGAGAAATTTTTTGAATGGATCCCGTCTGCTGAAGGGTGGTTGGTCTAGGGTTTGGAGTAAGCACCCTCATTGGTCCTTTTGAACTTTTAAAAATGTTTTTAAGTTTTTAGCTTCTGATATTTAAGCACCGCATTTGAGCAGGTTTCTGCTTGTTTGTACCGAGCTGAATTGAGCTAGGCTACCAGCCACAACTCTGAGCTGAGATACCAGATGACTAGAGGCTTCTGAGTTTCCCAAGAACTATAAGTTGCCTGTCTTTCTGCTTGATTATACTATTTACTGGACTTTTTATTGTCTGCTGCCTACTTTAAAACTGTATTTTAATAATGTGTACTAAACTGCACTGTTGCACTGCAACTGTCTGCTTTACTGTGCCTGTTAAATCATATTTTATTGCTGTTCTCACTGTTTGCAAAGCTCTTTTTGATATTTTCACTGTTTGTTAAGTAATTGCCAGTACTTTCACTGTTTGCAAAGCAATCTGTTTTCCTGCCAAGCAGTGTTTTATTAACTGATTTATTTGCTGTTTAAAACATTCTTTAGAGTCTCCTTGCTGTTTTTCTGCTGTTTAAAATGTGTTCTAGTGTCTCTCTGCTATTTTTATGTTAAACATTTCTTTAGTGTTTCCCACTTACATTATTGTAGCTAGTAGCTGTAGCATATCCCAGATACAGGTTTGCTGCATCTGGGTCTGTTTGTAGTGGCTGTTTGTTCTGAGCACATTTTCCAGGCCATCATGATTGGAAAGGGCCCTTCTGCACTCTAGTGAGAAAAGTGTGATGATTGGAACCTGTCTTTTGAAAGTGGTTGTTCTAGGGCTTGGAGTAAGCACCCTCATTGGTCCTTTTCAACTTTTTGAAAGTTATTTTAAGTTTTGAACTTCTGGTATTTAAGCCCTGTGTTTGAGTGGGTTACTGCTTGTTTGCAGTGCACTGTTTATAGACAGTGCACACTGCTGCACAATTCTTCGCCATGGTCGGACAGATAACTTTGAAAATGTTTCCCTTAGATACAGCTGTAACACATTAGTGTAGACCTCATCCTTAGCACTTTTCTAGTCTAAGAAATACTGCTAGTGAGTTGTGACCTATTAAACCACCAGCAAAAAAAACAACCTCAGCAGAAATATTCATCTACTGAGCACCTCCTTGATCAGTCCTGAAAGGCACCCTCTCCACTTTGTGATAACACTTCTTCAACCTAGCATTATGGACAGTTGGACTACCCTTGTTTCTCCTGCCAACCTTGTTGACTTGGGTCTCCTGAGGCAGTGTAGCAACTGCCTTATGTACACTGACAATCATCTACTAATAACTCACTGTAGTACAGAGTGCGAGAGATCTAGCTACACCAAACATCTTGAATCCCTGCTCTCTCACAATCGAAAAAGTAAAATTGAAGAGGTTGACAAACCGCCCACCACTACTCATGCACATAGTACCAGTATGAGTGCATGCGTGATCTGATGAAGCCTACCATTTAACAGGCATCAATCACATAAATCAACATACATGGAGGTTCTCTCAAAAAACTGATAGAAACACCAGAGACCTCCAAAAACACAAGACTGCTATAACTAACACAGTTCCCATAGCACCCATGACACATAGCAACACCAGTGTCTCACCTACCAAGCCCGTAAGGCATAACCACTCAAGAAACAAATGTTCTTGTCATTGGAGACTCCATAGTGAGACACACTCACCAGGTCTGACAAGGAGAAAGTCATGGACAGCTGCCTGTCAGGTGCTAGGATTCATCACATCATGCATGCACTCAGGTCTCTCAGCAACAAGTACCATTATGACTCTGCCATAGTTCATGTTGGAGTGAACGACCTGAGACATACCTCACTGGACTATATGAAGAGAGACATGATTGAGCTCTCTGAGTATGTGTCCCAAGCAGGTATGTCCCTAGCCTTGAGCAACATACTACCTTCACCTAGAATGATGCCACACTATAAACAAAAAATGACTGATTTCAATGGCTAGTTTAATTTTTTGGTGTCATTCAAAGGTGATCCAGTTTCTGTCAGCCTGGGAGGTCATGTTTGACAAACCTCACTGCTTTGCCAGAGACGGTTTACACCTGGTACCAATAGGCTTTGGCTGCTGGCAAAGGCTCTTGCCTTTTCCACAGTGCCTTTTTAGGCAAGGAAAACAAACTTACCATATGAAACTTGCCAATCATAACAAAATAAAGGTTATGCTGCTAAATGCTAGGATCTTAAACCAAAAACTACACACCCTGGAAGAACTTCTATCACTGGAAGATGTGGATGTCTGTGCAGTCACAGAAACCTGGTTCAAGGCCTCATAGAGTATCCCTGCCTTGCAAGGCTGCAATGTTTCCACACCTTCAAACCGCAAAACAAATATGTGTGAGAACCAAAGGAGGTGGTGTTTCTATCTACATTAGAGATAAATTCACCTCCCACCTAGTTAGACTGGACAACTTCATGGAGTTACTCCAAGTTCAGGTTACTGTAGATAAGGCCCCCATTCAAGTCATAGCCAGTTATAGATCTCCCTCCATGTCATGATGAGCATGAAGCCTACTTGACCAAACTGGAGTCAATCCAAATATTGCAGAACACTCTGGTTATGAGGGATTTCAGTTATCCCACCATCAACTGGCAAACCTACTCAAGCCCTAACTGACTAGCACAAAAGTTCCTTGACTTTGTTAACTCAAATGCCCTGGAAAAAATTGTTCAAACTCCGACAAGAGGAACAAACATACTAGATCTGGTCCACACTAACATGACAAACAGATGCACTGCTGCAACTGTCGGACCCTCATTAGTTAAATTTGACCATAAATCAGTCACCTTTGAGCTGGCACTAACACCAGAACTCACAAAAGGTGAAGTCAAACTAAAAAACTTAACCAAGGCAAACTATACCCTCCTAGGGGTAGGTATAATGCATTCCAGGCCCCATCCCCAGCTGGAAGTGTTAACTACTCTGAAGCTTACACTAAATCCCTGTATAATCACTTGCATAGGTGTATAGATGCAGCTGTTCCACAGAGAATCAAAGCCAGAGCTCCAAGTAAAACCAAGCCACCCTTGTGGACATCCAGCATCAACAAACTTTACAACAAATGCAAAACATTGCTGTCCAAGAAAACAAAGGTGAGATCCCAACAATGGAAAAGCACACTCCTTAGCCTCAACAGGCAAATAAGACAACATGTCCTCTAAGGGCATCTTTGAGAAAAACTTAGCAAGCACAGCCAAGGATAACCATAATGCCTTTTAGAGCTACATATGTAGCCTAAAAGGCAGGACCCAAGCATGTGCTAAACTTGTGACTAATGGTATCACACATTGACCTCACAGAGATAGCAAACCTGCCAGCAGTTAAATTTGGCAAAAATTTCACTCCCTTATCCTCTCCAAACATATCACAAACCTAGTCCCAACACCCCCACAACCTTACATAGCTGAAGAGCAGGTCATTTAAGCCTTGTCCAAGGCAAAAAACACAGCCTCTATGGGACCAGATTGCATCCCAGGCTGTCTTCTAAACAAGATAAAACATGAACTAGCATCACCATTAAGTGCCCTATTCAATCATAGCCTAACCACAGGCTTTGTTCCTGCAGAATGGAGAACAGCAACAGTTATTCCCCTCCATAAAGGTGGCCTAGCAACAGAACCATGGAATTATAGACCCATAAGTTTGACCAGCCTCATCTGTAAGCCATGGAACGTATCATCATGGACCTCATTAGTAAAGACACAAGCGACCTCCAAACCCTGGATCCAATCCAATTTGGATTTGTCAAGGGCAGATCCTGCGTGTTAAATCTGGTGGATTTCTTCAAAAATGTGACCAGGGCCATTGACGAGGGCAAATCTGTACACACAGCATACCTCAACTTGGCAAAGGCCTTTCACACAATCCCACACTCAGGCATTACTGATAAATTTAGCAAACTGAATGCACACCCCTTTGTAGTATGATGGATTGTCAACTGGCTCACAAACCGGACACACACTATCAAAGTGAGTGACTCTACATCACCCAGCAGACCTGTCACCAGTGGGGTGCCACAAGGGTCAATGTTGGACCCCCTACTGTTTGGTATATAGTTCTCAGAAGTTCAGACCAAAACTAAAGGGTTGTGGTTGACCAAGTTTGCGGATGACTGCAAACTAGGTGCAATTACTGACTCCACAGACCAGCAACTGGTGGCTTAGTCAAGGTCTCAAACTGAATGCAAAGAAATGCATCATCATTCCCTTTGGCAAAAACAATGTCCCTTCACACTGTCAAATCAATAATACCCTAAGTATCTACAAAGTGGTAAGGGATCTGGGATCACAAGTCGACTGTGACCTTAATTTTGGCCATCATGTGTCTACTGTAGTAAGGAAGGCTTTCTATGTAGCACACTTGATTAGTAAGGGCATCACCTCTAGAGCAAAGGAGGTTATAACTCCTCTATAATGGTCACTAATCAGGCCCATAATTGAGTATAATACCTCTTTTGGCATGTACTGTAAAAAACACCTGCAGTGGCTGAAGAGATCTCAGAGGATTCTAACAAAGAAGATCAAGGGACTCCAGCACATGCCTTACACAGACCAGCTAAAGTCTCTGGCACTATACACTGTATCGTATAGACTTCTTAGGGGATACTTATTCCTGGCTTACACAGCAATTTCAGACCCAAACCTAATGAATTTGCTGCACATCTATAAATCAAATGGGACTACAGCTACCCATTCCAGGGACATAAATATAGTCTGTGACTAGAATAAGACATGCTGAGGGACAGATTTATCTCCCAGCGACTGCTGTGTCTTTGGAATAGGCTACCAATTCATGTGAGACAAGTGGATGGGGAACTGTAATTCTTACTGGGGATAGCACTCACAGCCTCCATGGACATGGGCGGTCATTACTAAATACAATTCTAGGTATTGACTACATTAGCGATGATATTACATTGTGATGAAACGGCTAGACTTGAAATAACCTCCGTGTTGACAGCCTAGTAAACTCCTATGATCCTATGTACAAACATAAGAATATGACATTTGTACTGAAAAAGGGAAATCTCAAAATCAGAGAGCAGTATATAGCTGTTAAAATTATAACACTTAGGGATAATCTCTGTATGGTTATGTAACTTAAATAGTTTTAGTAGTTTTAAAAGAAACCTGGATTACTTGGCTGTCCCATCGGGAGTTACCTGTGCTGGTCCACAGAGCTCTGTAGTGTGACCAACCCTGTCAATCAGCAAAAAACAGAAAACATTTAAGAACTTATCTTAACTTTCCAAGTTAATGTCTTTTATATTGTCGTTATAAAATCTTAAAATGACTCAAAATATCATAAAATATTTCAGTATAACTTCTCATCTTCAAATATCCATTTATCAGTTTACTGAAGAGATAGATCATCACATGTCCATTAAATGGGAACAGCAGTCAATAACACCAGCTCAAAATAATGTAAAGCGTCAATATCCAGCTGTTCAAAAATAGTAGTACATCACTGCAGTCCTATTATGTTTGCATCAATTACTATAATCAGCAAAACTGATACCAATAACAGTTTGTAATCTAATATGACTGCTTTTAAGTCTACTATTGCCGGATGCACACTTGATTTTGAAATCTGAGTTGTCAAACCTGGAATCTAAAGATTGCATGAGCATTATTTTTCTTCACGAAGACAATACTTCTACCCCCTAGGGAATTTCCTGGCAACTGTGCAAAAAAAAAAAAAAAAAGTTTGACCACCCCTTGTGCATTGATGGCCAGGCATTTATAAGCTAACCTTGTCCACAGTAATAGCAATGCCTGGTAAAGGCTTTCTGTTCAGTGTGTGTGTGTGTGTGTGTGTGTGTGTGTGTGTGTGTGTGTGCACGCACGTGCGCGCACTGCAAGGGCAGATAAAAAGTCAGTGGTGTTTTTAGACACACACGTAGACAAACACTGCATGCTCACCTTCAGGGAAACTGGAGAAATGCCAGCACGTTTTTGACATGCTGAGGGAAACCAGACCACATGGTTAGAAACATAGAGACAGGAAGGGCATGCAGATTCCACACAGAAAAAGCCACAGGCAAGAATTCAACCAGAACCAGTACACTGTGAAATAGCAATGCTACTCATTGTATCACTATGGGCAATGAGCAGTTGCTTTTACCCACAGCCTGTGTCTGACAAACTATCAAAGACAGACACCTGTTGTGCGCAAGGTCTATGTTTGTGACAGCAAGTTAAAGAAATTATGGCCAACTCATTAGTCTTAAATTCACTGCAAACATGTCCCTGTAGTAAAAAGCATAATCGCAATGCTCATGATATTTATGATAGTGAAAGTAAAAATTATAGACTGCTTATTACTTTCACATTGCAACCCCTGCATGCACACAAGCAAAAGGCATAGCAATACTATGGTCACATTGATTTCAGCAAAGAGCAAAGCATTGTGTGACTAGTACTGCAAGATCGGTGACTGTTGTTTAGCGGTCATCAAACAGCAGCAGGGGTAATTCACTTGTATTTGCCTTACTGAAGAGAAATGCATACATGTCACTCTCCCTGATTTCATGGAATGTTACTGATTTGGTCTCATATTTTTCCCTGTCTCTCAAAAAATGTTTGACTTGCTGTTAAATCATTGAAGATTACAGTCAGTCAATAATGTCAGAAAACAGGCTTTCATACTTCTTCTTGTAAAAAAAATGTACGTTTATGCAATACTTGTTATTCTGCCATTATTTTTGGCTTTGCCCAGAATTCTTAAGCAAGGAAGTTGAGAATTAGTATGTGGCACAATTTATAAAACTCAGTGAAAGAGAAAACCATCCCTGAAGAGTGGGAATGTATTCTCTTTTTAAAATTCCAAGTAAGCACTGAGATTAGCCACTCTAGGCTGCTGATCTTTTGCACTTACTTCACTCATGGTCATTCACAGATTACCGGCTTTAACCTATCAGGGTCATATCACAGTCCTGTATGGGATAATGCAGGCAACTGAAGAATGAATTACATTTTTTCTCCTCATCTTTCCCAAACAGCAGCAGCTTTTGCAGAGCCCTTTGCCAACAAGCAGCAGCTTTTGCAGGGCCCTTCCCCAACCAGCAGCAGCTTTTGTAGGGCCCTTCCTCAACCAGCAGCAGCTTTTGCAGGGCCATTCCACAACCAGCAGCAGCTTTTGCAGGGCCCTTTCCCAACCAGCAGCAGCTTTTGCAGGGTTATTCCCCAACCAGCAGCAGCTTTTGCAGGGTCCTTCCCCAACCAGCAGCAGCTTTTGCGTTGCCCTTCCTCAACTGGCAGCAGCTTTTGCAGGGCCCTTCACCAGCCAGCAGCAGCTTTTGCAGGGCCCGTTCACACTAAAGGATGATCAGGGGTTCCAGTCAGTTGTGAGTATCACTGGTGCCTAATGCTGGCTATGATGTTAGTTTTAATGGGCAGAATGACCACCAGCCGGATTTAACTTATCAGTGGTAAAGCATTCAATGCAATTATGAAGCCTGCTGCTTAACAAAACACTGTCACTACAATTAGACATATCTTTGAATTCTAAAGGATGAGAAGTGGTGCCAATCTTTGGGATTCTTCATCTTAAGATGTATTATTACCCACCTGTCTTACTAATTTATTTTATTTTTATTTTATTTTACATTTGTTAACCGGGCTAGTCCAACTGGATACATGTCCATTTTCAGTGGAGGCCCGAGGAGAAAAGCTCCACTATCTAATACTTAACAAGCTAAGAATATACAAGTTATACAGTAAAACCATTTTCATAAACTTCATTAGAGGCTATCTAAGTGTCTGAGTACAGTGTGAGTCAATAGCATGAGTCTATAATAGATACTTTACTAGGTTATAAAAGTTATTAATATAGTCATAAGTAACAAAATCTATAGTTTTATATAACTAATGAGCTATAGCCAGAAACCTTTTTAAAGGAAGAGAGGAAAGGAAAATCAGGTGAGAGGAAGGGAGGGAAGGAAAGGAAGAGAGCAAGGTTACCCAGGGTTATTGCAAGAGCAAAGCCAGTGGTTAGTTAGGAAGAGTTTTAGATTGGTTTTAAATAGTGGAATAGAAGTCAGGGATGTAAGATCTGGTGGTAGTAGATTCCATATTTTGCCAATTGAGTTAGAAAATATGGAGTCACCTGCTACATTATTTGCTCTAGAGGTTTTTACAAGAGTTTTGTTACAGGAACGTAGATTCCTCATGTTGTGATAGGGCTTTATGCGGGTAGAGAGCATTGGTGTGTTTTCAGGGTGGTAGAGGACTTTGTGGGCAATAGTAAGTTGATAGTATTGGATGAGATGGGGTAGTTCCAGCCACCCTAGTTTTATGAGATTCAAGCAATGGTGAGTTCTGTATGGGGATGCAGTGGCAAATCTGGATATTGTTGTAGGATGCGGTTAGTTTATTGAGGTTGGACTTAGACAGATTAGTGTATATAGAAGAAGCATATAAAAGGGTTGATATTAAGTGGGTTCTAGCTATAGTAGATCTAGCCTCAGGGGTTAGGAAAGGTTTGATTCTATAGAGTGAACCAAGTTTCCTGTTAGTTGTTTTTATAGTGGAGTTGATATGACAGTCAAATTTTAGTTGGTTGTCAATAGTAATACCCAAGAGTTTCGTGGTTTGGTCAGGAGTGATAAGAGTGCCATTGTTTGATGTAAGTGTGAAATCAATGGAGGGTGATAGGTGAGTGGGTGGAAAGAGCAGAAGTTTGGTTTTTTTGGGGTTAAGTAGGAGACAGTGGTTAGAGAACCATTGCTCAATGGTGGTGAAGGTGTGCTGTGTTAGTGAGTGAAGTTCAGTCTGGGTTGAGGCAGAGCAAATGATTGTTGTGTCATCAGCATATTGAATACAAGTAGATAGAGGAGTGGCTAGATGTAGATCGTTAATAAAAATGGAAAACAGAAGAGGACCTAAGATGGAGCCCTGAGGAACTCCTATAGAGGTGGGGAGAAGATTAGAGAGATGGTTGTCCCAGAGAACTGCCTGTTTGCGTTTTTCAAGATAGGATGTGAACCAGCTTAAGGCTTGATTGTCAAGAGAGAGGGAATGTAAGCGTTGTAGGAGAAGTTGATGATTAACCATATCGAAGGCTTTAGACAAGTCTACAAAGAATGCAGAAGAAGTAGTGTTATTGTTGCGATTTATGTTGATAGAGTCAATGAAGGATAGTAGGGCGGTGGTAGTACTGTGGTATGGGCTTAAACCCATGTTGGCAGTTAGCTAGAGATTGTTGTTTAACAGGTGATTAAGTAACTGTTTGTGAATACATTTCTCCATAATTTTTGCAAGAGGAGATAGCAATGCTATGGGGCGGTAGTTAGAATACTCTAAAGAGTCACTGCCTTTGAAAAGAGGGATGATGTAGGAGATTTTCCAGACAGAAGGGATAGTACATTCTTTTACAGTCCTATTAATTAGTAGAGAGATGGGGTACGCTATTGCTTTGGCACCTAGTTGGAGGTATTCTGCAGGTAATTTATCTGCTGAAGGGGTTGTTGGCTTAAGTTTTTGAAGTAAGGACAAAATGTAGGAGGTAGATATGGGTTGGAGGTGAAATGGAGGAGGGATGGAGCTAGGCTTAGTAAGTTTGGAGATGTCAGGGCTTTGTTGTTCAGCTAGCTTTAGAATGGCTGAAGTAAAGAAGGTGTTAAAGGCATTAGCTATTTCTGAGGGGGAGTTGGTATTAGAGCCTTGTGGAGTAGGTGTGGCTGGTTTACCTGGGGATAGAAGAGTATTAATAGCAGACCAAAATTTATTTGGTTGGTGGAGGGAAGATTGTTGTAATTGAGTGTAGAAATTTTTTTTATCATTTAGGATAGCTTGTTTCGTCATATTTCTTTTTGTTTAAACGAGAGATGGTCAGTTATATTTTTAGTGGTTCGCCATGTGTTCCAGGCTTTGTTTCTTTTAAGAATTAGTTGCCTAGTTTTGTTAGAGAGCCATGGTGCTGTTTTAGATTTTATACGTATGGAACGCAGTGGGGCATGGTGTTCAAGGATGGTGAGAAAGGTATTATTGAAGTGGTTAACTGCTTCATCTATTGGGAGTGTTTTAAGAGGTGACCAGTTGACTTGCATAAGTTCATTTTGAAACAGATTGGGGTCAAAATGCTTTTACAACGGGTTGATCGAACTTGGGTTGGGATGGAAAGATTAGTTTTATGCCTGATGATATAAGTTAGGGAGTGATCACTAAGGTCATCTGGGAGGGTGCCTGTTGTATATTTTTGCTGGGGACTGTTTGTTAAGATCCAATCAAGTACTACTTCTTTGTTACTATGCTTGTTTGCTCTTGTAGGGGTGTTTATGTGTTGAGTAAAGCCATGCAGGTTAATAAGAGTAGATGGATTAGTATGTTCACATGAGTTCCAGTCAATATTCAAGTCTCCTAAAAGTATTGTTTCTTGGAGGAGATTTAGAGAAAGCCAGTTTAGCAGGTCTTCTAATATAGTGGGATTTTTTCCCGGAGGTATATAGGTACAGATAATATTTATATTTTTGTGAGGATTAATTTGGAGTTTTGTGATAATTAATTCAGCATTTGTGCCAGCTAATAGGGTATGATTTATTATGGTTAGGTGCAGGCCTGTTTTGTAGAGTATAGCTACTCCACCTCCTTTTTTGTTTAAGCGGTCCTGTCTGAGGATGTTGTAGCCAGGGGGAAGAATTTTGTTGTCTTTTATTGTAGGTTTGAGCCATGTTTCAGTTAGACAGAGGATGTCGAACTGTTGGACTTCAAGTAAAGCATGTATTTGTGGTATTTTATTGCAGATGCTACGTATATTAAGTTGGGCAATTGAGAGTGATTTGGGAGGTTTTGTAGTTAGGGTTGGCTTTGGATTAGCTAGATGGCAGTTGTTTAGTACTGGAGATAGGTCAGGGCCTGGGTTGGGGTGTATATCTCCATGTATTAGTGAGCTAATTAGTAAAAGGTTATAGAATTGTGATGGTTTGTACTGGTAAATGTCACGTTTTTTGGGGTTATGAATACAATATTTGGTGTGAGTAAGATGGTGATATTTAGGTAGAAGATAAGAGGTTTTATAGATGATATTAAGATTGTTAATGAGTGTAGGTGGGGGAGTAGTTAGGGTGTCTTTATGGGATAGTAAGAGTTGTGGGTAGGCTTTGTTCATAGGAGGTTGAGAGATAGGTAGTGGTAAGGGTAGTTAAGAGTGTTAGTAGAAGGGTGGGGTGATGTAGGATAGGCATAGTTTGGTTGGATATGTGAGTGTGACTTGACAGGATGTGGTCTAAGGAGTAGGAGGGAGGGGACTAGTTATGGAGGGGGTGGGGACAGGAAGCTGTTGTGATTGGTAGGATGAGGGGGGGAGTGGTTATGTAGAGATAAATGTAGAGGTGCTAGGGGCGGGTGGGATTTGGGGCAGGGAGGGGAGCGGAGTGAGCCCGAGGGCTTAACGGAGCGGGAAGACACAAAAAGAGTAGTAGTGCACAGAAAACAATCAGTAAAGGTGGAGAACCAGAAGGTAAGCTTGTTACAGGTATGGAAGAGGCAATACAGTGGAAGTAAGGCGAGTGGTGAGTGGTCAGACTGTGTATCAGCAGAGTAAAAGTAAGGAGAGATGTCAGTAAGAGGCCAGGGAGAGAAATAGAAGAGCAGATTGTGAGCTCGGAGGTCCAGGTATCAGAGGAAGGGTACAGGAGAGTTAAAGAGCAGCTAAAAAGGGAGTCAAGCAAAGTTAGAGGGTGCCACCTAGTGTCCAATAGATCAAATCAGAGTTATCCAGGTAGGAAGGGGTGAAAGGAGGACAGTAGTAGTGAACAGAAACAGTATTAAGGCTGGTGGATTTAGAACTAACAAGGGTGGCTATGGGAGCTTGTAAATAAGGGTTTAGAAGGGCCTCCAAATAAGATTAGGGTATTGGCTGCTGCTAGTCCTGGGCAGGTAGCTAGACCAGAATTCTAGGGCCAGAAGGTTTGGATTATTCATATACAGGTAACATACTTTTATAGTCTTTGTATAGTTGTTACTCCCGATGTATACAGTATTGGGGCTTGGTGGACACAATTTCAGGCTTTCCAGCAGGGAAGAGACACTTGTGAAGGAGGATGCAGGTTCCAGAAAGGCAAATATTTGAAATCTTTGGGAGAGAGAGGAAGATAGTGAGGTAAAACAGAGACAATTATAGGAGAGCAATTATTAAAACATAGCAAGCTAGTGTCTAACAAGTGAACAATTACTCACATTTGGATTTATACTTATAGTCTAGCTAGCATATCTGTTACTAAATAGTCAATGTATGTTAAAAGCTCGAAAATCTGGCATTAAATAGGGAAAGTATATTAAAATCACACAAAGTATTAGGTTAATTGCAGTCACAATAACAAAATATTAGGTTAAATGCAGTAAAAATAAAGTCTAAGGTAAGAAATGCAATGCAGATATAACTCTAGTCATAGAAATGAGGACTCGAAATAAAAAAAAAAAAATAGTTTGGTGGGTGAATATATGGAGAGAGGTTGATTAAGTAGATACTTTACAAGGCCAGAGGTATTAACATGGCATGGAAGCGCTCACTTATAATGGTTTCTATAATACAATTAGAAGTAGCGACGCTGTTTTTTATTGGCGGGAGAGGCGGGAACTATAGGCTCCAACTGTAGTTACAATTAGTAAATCTAATGGGGTCTGCGAGTGCTTATCCCCAGGATGTTTAGCGCAGTTAAGCTATCAGATCCTGTAAATAGATAAATTGTTGTGCGCTGATGTACTGATACCCCTGTACTAAACAGGGAAATGCAGTTAGTAAAATAAGTAGGGTCAGCGAGTGCTTGTCCCCAGAATGCGTGGCACACCTGAGACTAACAGATCCAGTACAAAGGTGAATTAGTGTGCGCTAGGACAGCGTTAGGCTTTAGATTACCCTTGTAAAATGTCAGGAAATGTACTCAGCGTGCGGTGGTCTAGGAGGGATAAATGAAAGTTCTGGTACGTAGAGGAGTTAGACTAGGAGGGAATATTGAGGGTAGTGGTATATAAGGCGCACAACACTAGATGCGACTACCACAGAGTGATGCTGCCTAGAAAAGCTGCTATATATGTATTGCATCCCTTTTTAACAAGGAGTCTTCTATGGTAAAGGCATATACTTTGTTAAGAAAAGGCGCCAAAAGCGGGGAGGTAGTCAAAAGGAAGTGGTACAGCACTGTAAGGTCAGGAATAATACGCTGGGGAGATAAAATGTATAGTGTGCAACGTATATAATACAATGTTAGCGATGGTAGCTAACTAGTCAGTTAAATATGCTATAAGCATTACAGAGAACTCTGCAGCAGAAAGATATATAAGGAAGACGCCTGAGCGTCACTGGCCATTTAAGTGCGCAACAAGCATTCCTTCAGCTCAAACTTTAACTAACTGGTTGAAAAACATTCAGAGTAACAATAACAAAAATACAGTGTTGTTCCTTCAGCTCAAACTTTAACTAACTGGCTAAAAAACATTCAGAGTAACAATAACAAAAATACAGTGCACAGGTGGCGACTCCCAGGCAAACCGCATTTAACTACAGTCTAGTATATAACACAGCATGAGAGATCATAAATGTCTAGGGCAGTCCAAGCGTTAGTACATCGCAATCAAGCCACGTGTTTAAGCATTATATCAGAACGGTTTAAGCAATAAACATATCTAAAAGTAGTTGTAGATGCAACATCCAAGTAGTACTTCTCCAGTCTAATGGTAGTAGTTTACATTCAATATAGTTACAAGTGATGAAGTGAAACACACATGGACTTTAAGTCAGAATACAGTCGTACCCACTAAAAACACAGAGGTATAACTACTTACTCTAGATAATCATCCAGCACCAGTAACGGGACGTACAGCAGCCAAACCAAGGGTTGGGAAGGAAAGATGGCGTCCAGGGATGTGAGGGTGTATATGTAAGGTTGCTTAGAAAGAGTGGGGGAGGGCGTGGGTTTAGTGCACAGGTATTGGGTGTTAAGTATGGAAAAGGGTGGGTAGTTAATGCTCTAGAGTGGGCGGCCTAATGAAGTGGGTGGATCATAGAGATGTCAGAGTGTAGGGGGAGGGAGAGGAGATAGCTAAGATAACAGCATTAATGAAAAATGTAAGAACATAAAGGAAGGAAGGGAAGAGTAGTGGAAGACACAAAAAGAGTAGTAGTGCACAGAAAACAATCAGTAAAGGTGGAGAACCAGAAGGTAAGCTTGTTACAGGTATGGAAGAGGCAATACAGTGGAAGTAAGGCGAGTGGTGAGTGGTCAGACTGTGTATCAGCAGAGTAAAAGTAAGGAGAGATGTCAGTAAGAGGCCAGGGAGAGAAATAGAAGAGCAGATTGTGAGCTCGGAGGTCCAGGTATCAGAGGAAGGGTACAGGAGAGTTAAAGAGCAGCTAAAAAGGGAGTCAAGCAAAGTTAGAGGGTGTCACCTAGTGTCCAATAGATCAAATCAGAGTTATCCAGGTAGGAAGGGGTGAAAGGAGGACAGTAGTAGTGAACGGAAACAGTATTAAGGCTGGTGGATTTAGAACTAACAAGGGTGGCTATGGGAGCTTGTAAATAAGGGTTTAGAAGGGCCTCCAAATAAGATTAAGGTATTGGCTGCTGCTAGTCCTGGGCAGGTAGCTAGACCAGAATTCTAGGGCCAGAAGGTTTGGATTATTCATATACAGGTAACATACTTTTATAGTCTTTGTATAGTTGTTACTCCCGATGTATACAGTATTGGGGCTTGGTGGACACAATTTCAGGCTTTCCAGCAGGGAAGAGACACTTGTGAAGGAGGATGCAGGTTCCAGAAAGGCAAATATTTGAAATTTTTATAGTCTTTGTATAGTTGTTACTCCGATGTATACAGTATTGGGGCTTGGTGGACACAATTTCAGGCTTTCCAGCAGGGAAGAGACACTTGTGAAGGAGGATGCAGGTTCCAGAAAGGCAAATATTTGAAATTTTTATAGTCTTTGTATAGTTGTTACTCCCGATGTATACAGTATTGGGGCTTGGTGGACACAATTTCAGGCTTTCCAGCAGGGAAGAGACACTTGTGAAGGAGGATGCAGGTTCCAGAAAGGCAAATATTTGAAATTTTATAGTCTTTGTATAGTTGTTACTCCCGATGTATACAGTATTGGGGCTTGGTGGACACAATTTCAGGCTTTCCAGCAGGGAAGAGACACTTGTGAAGGAGGATGCAGGTTCCAGAAAGGCAAATATTTGAAATTCTAGATAATCATCCAGCACCAGTAACGGGACGTACAGCAGCCAAACCAAGGGTTGGGAAGGAAATTACACAAGTTTGCTGTACTAGCTTTTGTTAGTTTGACAAACGTAACAAAATATCAAACTAAAATTAGCTTGCTTTGATAGGGTCCCCACAGGACTAGTGGGCCCCCAGCAACTGCAGGATTCACTAGTGCCTAATACCGGCTATGCTCCCAGCCCTGATATCTCATATACATTCAAGTATGCATATTGTTCTAGTAGTCACACATAAATACAACTTCGTATATGACTAGACTAAAACCAGACATACATCAAAAAAGTAATACCACTGGTAATAAGCTCTTTACTTTATTAACAGGGTTAATAATTGCAGAATTGTTAGTACTAAATTTACAAACACTACAATGGTGGCATTTTTGAACCTGTAGAAACATTAACTAAAACACCATCTGAATTAAGCTTGCTATGAACTATACTTCATTTTAAGGTCTTAGATTTTGAAATATACACTTTGGTGCAGGCAGCTACAATTCAAGACAAGTTAACTTTTGACAGTAACACATTCCAGTTAGACTGTATAATATTACTAATGCCCTGATACCCTTTTGTCATTTTTCAAGCAAACAAAACTATTCCAGTTTGAATGATTGTTTTGAAAATGCAGAACATATTATGCAAGTATATCTGAAAGGATTTTTGAGCACTGATGTGATGAAGGAAGCTGCAGAGAATGGGTGAGTTATTATTATTTATCACCAGGTTTAACTGTTGCAGCAGAATTAGATAAACATCTTCATGAGTGTAGAGCTGTTGAGATGGCAGGAAGTGAATTACAGGGGAAGGGTCTAATAAAAGAAAAGACTCTATCAGCACAGACTAGAGAGTATTTTGATGTGACAAGTATAAGGATAGAAGAGTCAGAAGATCTTAGGGACCTGTAAATCTGTTTGATGGAGATGAATTGTTGTAAAAACATTCAAAGAAGTCTACTAATGAGAAGGGTTAGCTTTTCGAAAAAAGGGGCTGGCCTTCTTAAGTACGCATTTCACAGTGTTGATGTACTCTCTTGCCTGCTCTGGCAACAAAGTGTTATATACAAGTGTTCGTATTTTAAAGTTTTTGGTACATGGGGACTGAGTGACTGCAGGAGTTATACTGCTTAGTGCAAGTACCATCTACATGACATTTGTTTCCTTGTTGCTACATGATCAAGGAGACTCCTGCAAGCAAAACAAGCAGACTGCATAAAACATATTCTGACTGTGGCTCCTCCCCTGTACTTCCAACTTGTGAGCTCTGTATGGTCTCTATATGTACAGTTTCTGAGGTTGCACCAAACTGGAGCTATTATATTTAGAGAGGAGAGGTATGTACTCAAGTCTGCTTGAACTTTAATACATGAATAAACATTCAGCTGTAAGCAAGCAGAACATCAGCAGCTGATATACAACCACTTAAATTATAACTCAACCAAGCTACACGCATATACAAACGCACATACACATGTAATGTTTCAATGTTTCAAAAATTCAGTCTTTGACCCAATTTTAGGTCTTCAAAGAGCCTGCCTCCTTTTAATAGAATCTAAATTTCTTATGCCCAGGGGAAGGGAGTTCCACCACTGTCCTGCTCTGTTATGAGATGTAGTAGCTAGAAAAGTCATTTTTTTGGACATGAAACCTCTACCAATGTATTTACGTTCTTAATTCCATAATTAGAAGTAGCAAGAAAAATTCATACAGCAGCACCAAATAAAAGTGTGCTTATTATTACAAACTAAACTAAAGTTCTTCCCTTTCAAATCTAAAATTAATAATACATAGGGAAAGCTTTTTAGTTTTTCCATAAAATCTACGTCTTACAAACTAAATTTGTTTCATAAAAGTGCTTTGTATTTTTTCAAGTATATTAGCAGAATGATAATTATAAATGCAAGCTGATACCTCATACAAAATTAAGGATCTTTGTTTGGATTTATAAATTGGAAAAAATACCTCAATTTTCCTACAACCAATGGTCCTTAATAGCTTTAATTCAAAGTAATATCTTATGACTGCCATTAGTTGACGATGCAGTGAAAAGCTCTTATTAATCAATAATCACAATTCTTTTACATACTGCACTTCTTCCAAAATTATTAATAGCAGATAAACAGCACTTGCTTTGTCTGCTAAAATGAATAACCGTTGACTTATAGGCGTGTTGATCCATTATATTTTGCATGGTATGTTGAACGTCCACATTGGAAATCTGCAAATTTACTAATGCCAATCTCTCCTAACAGAGGGCACTAGATATAAAAACAGTAGGTAATATGGGGCCAGTCACTAACCCCTGGGGAATACCTACCAAGATATTACAGTATTATGAATAACAATCCCTAATCCTAATGCTACATTTTCTGTTATTTAACTACATAGTATACACCTTACTATATAACCATCTACTATGCACTTAGTCAAAAGCCTCAAAATTCTCTGATGAGGAACATTAATGAATGCTTTTTCCAAATCTAAGTAAATTGCATCTATGACAACACTCAGCTCTATTGCCTTCCAAACATAATGATAAAAATGTAATAAACTGGTAAGGCAATGATGCTTCTCAGTGAATCCATGTTGGTAGCGGTGAATAATTAAAGACATTTTCTCTCTTAGTAGCTCCTTGACCACTCCCTCAAAAACTTTACAGAAAATATAGGTAAGGCATATAGGACTATAGCTGTCTAGTGAGGTGCTATCTCCACCTTTAGTTATAGGCACCATTACAGTATTCTTCCATAAATTTGGAACATAACAACTTATTAAGGTTTGCTGAAACAAAACAGAAAACACCACATAATGCTGTCAACTATGTTAGCCAAAAAATATCCATCTAGTCTATCTGGACCTGCTGTTAAAGTAGTATTAATGGTCCCAATGATTTTTTTCTAAATTTAATAAGGTATATGCTCACATATACAAAGATACACACACAAACACACACGTGCAAGTGTGTGGGAATGTATATGTGTCTGGAACTGTGGCAAATATAAATACATGTAAAAAATTCCCTCTGCAAGAAATTAGCGTAAATATTAAGGTATGTATATCTGCTGCATTTTTGTACAACTCTTCTATAAATAACATCTTCAGTATTACAAAATGTCAGCAGTATTAGAGGCTGTAAAACAGAAAACTTTGACAAAACACTATCTATTCAACAGTAGGGATTTCTTCAATATATTCATACTCCAGTTTCATTACTGTTTCATTCTTAGGTGTTATCTTAGGGAAGTTTGATGTTTACTGCATACATTTCCTAAATGCTGAATGCTATGAAGTACATAAATTCAGTCATACCATTAGATTATTATTCTTGCTTTCATTTATTTATTTATTTTTATTTATTTTACATTTGTTGACCGAGTGTCTGACTGAGCCAAAAGCCCTTTTTCAGTAGAGGCCTGGGGAGGAAAAACTCTAAATAATTCAAACAATTTTACAATTACAATGCAGTTTAAGAACTAATACAGTAGTGAATAATACTTAAAAGACAAAATCAAAAGAAAATGCTAACAGGTACTGTGTTATAATTTCAGATAAAGATGCATAAGAAGTTACATGGGAAGCAAAGGTAGGTTGATGTTTATACTAGTTGTTATGTAATATATGAACTGTACCAGTATCCTAAGAGGTATAAGCAGCTAAAGAATGAGAAAGAAAGTGAAGAGGTGGATAGGAGAAAAAGGAAGGAATAGATAAATAAGGATAGAGGATGATTATGAGAGGGAAAAGTAAGGAGAGAAAAGAATGATGGTAGTTTGTTAAAAAGGATACATCCAGGGAAGCTGAGAGCAGTTGCAAATCCAGTGCCTTATAAAGTACTTTTTGTGGCCAATTTAAATTGTTTGGGATGTGTTAGGGATCTCATTTCAAGTGGAAGTTTGTTCCATGCTATGGATGGGTGGTAGCTGTATATGTTACACCCAGTTTTGGACTTGGGTTTGTATGTTTGTAATAGATCTTGGGTTGAGCTCCTGAGTTGCCTTGTAGTGGAGTAGTGGGAGATAAGTGGGCTTAGAGCTGGACAAAAGGCTGGCTGATATCTTGTGATAGGTTGACTCAAGCTTAGTAAGTAGGGTGGAGTTGAGGTTAGTAAGTATTTAGGAGCAATATTTTAAGCATGGAAGAAGATAAGCATGTGTGAGTGTAATCCTGGCTTCAGTGGTGAGAAATATTTTATTTCTATACAGTAGTCCTAGTTCCTGATGAGTTTTTCTAATACAATTATTTATGTGAAAGTCATACTTCAGCTTATCATCAATGGTAATGCCGAGGAGTTTTGTGCTAGATTCGACTTCAATAAGACTATTATTTAGGGACATTATGGAGACGGAATATTTGATGTGATTAGCTTTTTTTGCGGAGAAAGAGTAAGTTTTTTTTTTTTTTTTAGGGTTGAGGATGAGCTGATTATTGGAGAGCCATGTCTCAACTGAGTTAAAGGATGACTGAGTAGCTGTTAGAAGTTCAGAAGGAGAGTTGACAATGGTGATTACTGTAGAGTCATCTGCATATTGGACTATGGAAGATTGTCAACAAGAAGAATAGAGTAAGTTGGTGAAGATATTAAAAAGTAGTGGTCCAAGAATGAATCCTTGGGGACACCCATTTTAACTGGAAGGGGAGTAGGTAGTGTAGAGTGCCATCTCACTGATTGCAGCCTGTGAGAGAGATAGCTGGAGAACCATGCAACTGTATCTGGGGAGAAGTTGAGGTCAGTTTGTTCAGCAGTAGAGAGTGAGAAACAGTATCAAAAGCCTTTGAGAGGTCAAGATATAGACAAGGGATAAGTTTATCATTATCTCTGGCTAAAGAAATAGTGTTGAGAAAGGACGGTAGAGCTGTGGTGGTACTATGTTTGGGACGGAAGCCATGCTGTGAAGGAGTGAGTAGTTTTTCCTGTATGAGATATTGCATAACTTATGTATGCATGTGTGCATTTTTCTAAGACTTTTGATAGAGGGGAGAGGATAGTAATAAGTCTAAAATTTGAGATTTCAGAGGAGTTACCTCCTTTATGAATATGTAGACTGTAGAATTGTTTCCAGATTGATGGAACTTTAGAGTCACAGATAGAGCAATTGATTATGATAGATACAAGTAGAGCAACAGAGTGGGCAGCTATATGGAGAAAATATGAAGGGATATTGTCAGCAGATACAGAGCATGGTTTTAACTTGGAGAGTAGAGTTTTAATGTAGGTAGTGGGAACAGGTTTAAGGGAGAAAGTGTTAGCGGAGTTGGTAGTTACAGGGGGTTCAGATCAGTTAGGAGGACTGGTATTGGAGGAGTTGGGGTTGGAGTTAAATAGCTTGGATATTGATTCAACAAAATAGGTATTGAAGGTGTTAGCTGTCTCTTCAGGTGATTTGTCTGGACATGGATTGGGAGAAGTAGGGTTACCAGGGTATAGTATTTGGTTTATGGCATTCCAGAATTTTTTTGGATCAGATTTTAGAGTTGTCGGGGAGGGGGGTTGTAGTAAAAATCTTTTTTGTCTTTATTGATGAGTTTTTTAGTCTGGTTTCTAAGTTCTTTATACCTTTGCAGGTTGGCAGGAAGTTTAGATTGTATCCATGTTTTCCAAGCCTTATTTCTGATTTTCATAAGGGAGCGAGTAATTTATTTGTAAATGGACATATGATTATATATGTGTCATTACACAGTCTCTGTACATACTGTTTTTAACCAATAAATATGGTCTTTTCTGCAACACTACTATCTGTAGATTCTATTCAGACTTGATACTAGTTCATAAAAAAACATACTTTTCCAAAGAAAGACAGAAGATCCGATAAAGGATGTCACAAAATCATTTACAAGTAAGTACAAAGTGTAGACATTTTTGTTTATCTACGTTCTTGGCACATCAACAAAAGTCTATCTACAAGCTTAGCACATCAAGTCTTTGGCACATGACTATCCCAGCTAACACCACCTAACCATACTACATTTAAACTTCTTGCTAACTGTTATAGTAAAACATCATGCAGTGCACAAGCAAAGCACAGACAAATGCATCTCCAAAACCACCTCACCTTAGGGAAGTCTAGCTTCCAACATACAGCTTGTAATCCATTCCTGTTCACGATCCCACATGATCACAAAAACTTCCTGGTATTCTCTGAAAATGGCACTGTAAGCAATGGCACACTAATCTTCGGTGACCGCAACTACCTGTCCACAGACTGGAGTACCTACACTACCAATGTAGGATATGCCTAATGCGTCTTGGACTGGATAAACAAGAACTCCTTGGATCAACATGTTCTCATTCCCATCAGGTTTACGAAAATTCTTAACCTGGTTTTCACAAACTTAGCTCCACTCTGTTTCCTTTCCCTGGCTGGTCCATCATTAGTTAAGTTGGACTACCTACTGGTTACCTTTATTGGTTACCTTTACCCTGAAAACATCCACTTCCCTTGTGACCAACATCAGCCTCTTTAGGGACTTCAAAAAAGGCAAAGCTTTTAAAATTATATGATGAAATCTCTAAATTCACCCACTACAGTTGACTTGGGACATGCTGACACCTACACTAAGGATCTTTATCCTTATTTAGACAAATACATTGATCTGCCAGTATCTACTTGAACTAAATATAGAGTTAAATTAAAAAAACAAATCATCCTGGTTGTCAGTGGATATAAACGACTTGTATAACAGAAGGACAAAAGTGCTCATATTACCATGTATGCAGAGAATCCCCACTGCATGACAATATAAAATAAAAACTCACTACAAAATTGAAGGTGACCATAAAGACCAGCAAAGCATCCCAAGAACTCAGCTAACAACTGAAAGAAAGGATAACTATAAATCCTTCTTCAGTTACATTTGAAAACAAAGAAATAATTCACAACATTGCTATGTCTTTTCCATAATGTTTTCTCCCCTTAATACCTAAAAAGACACTGCCAACATACTAGCAAACAAGGCTGCAACCAACTTTTTTCTATGAAACTATCACTCCAGTTTAGTCTTCCCTAAGTCACCCCCCACTAATACCAAGGATCACAGGTGGCTGCATATCCTTTATCTACTCAGGAGGTTTTATTTTGAGTGACTTTAGAGATTTCATCACAGAAGTTGTAAAACCTTTGCCGTTTTGAAGTCCATGAAAAGGATGGTGGTGGTTACCCAGAGAGTGGATGTTCTGATGGTAAAGGTAACCAGTAGGTTCCAACCCTACTTTCAAAGACTAAAACCACTTCTTCCATAGGCCTCTACAATATATACAGCTGTGTAATAAACAGAATCAAACATGTACTCACTGATCTCCTCCATAAATTGCTTAACTTAAGCTTGGATACAGGCTATATTCCCAAATCCTGATGCACTGTGGTAGTGATGTCCCTCCACAAGGATGGACCTCCTATGGAGCTTGGAAACTACAATCCCATTAGCCTTACAAGTCTTACAGGCAAAGCCATGGAGTGCATTATTACTGACCTCATAAATCATGACATCAAAAATCTGATTAAGCTCAGCCCACAGTAATTCAGGTTTGTAAAAAGTAGGTTATGCCTACTAAATCTTGTAAGGTTCTTTAAGAAGGTCACACAAATGGTAGACAGGGGACACACTGTCCACATTGCCACTTTGACTTGACATTCAGCACCATACCACATGATGGAATCATAAATAAGCATGTGGCATTAAATACTGATCTCTGACATCAAACTGATGCAAGGACAAAACACATGTTGCCAGAACTGGTGAAGCCTCCTCAGAAGTGGTGTCCCCAGGGATCTTTGTTGGGCTGCATTTTTTCTCTGATGACAAACCTGATAAAACCGACCACTGGTTAACCAGATTTGCTGATGCCTGAAAGCTAGACATAGTTGTCAAGCCAACTTAAATACCCTTCAAAATGAAGTCAACATCTGCTGTGCCTTAAAGGGCTTAAACTAAACACTGAAAGACACAGCATCACCCCCTTTGGGAAACAGCAAATTGCTTCAACCTGCTGCATCACTAACACCCCACTATCAAGCAAGTCACTGATAAGATACCCGGGCACCCACATTGATAACTTTCTTTCCTTTGATCACCATGTGGAGACTGTGGTTAGGAAATTCTTGTAGATATAGCAACTAATTATCAAACGCATCTCTTCTTAAACAAAATAAGTCATTAGTCCCTTATATTCTGCCCGGAATCGACCCACTTTTCTAATAAGTCCTTCTCCCACTTGTTTGAGATTCATAGTCATTTTGACATGTTTCCACTCTCTCTATCTCTGCACATTCACTGTAAAAGGCAGAATTGCACATTTTCAACTTTGCAGTCAGTGAAGATGCTTTCTCTTGTTGCCAACCTGGCTATTCCCCAGTGTGAGCTGCTTGTACTGGCCGATCCAAAACCACTTGCGCCCACTGGTGCTAGCCAACCAAGAAGCAAGAGATACAGACATAAAATAACTCATCAAACTTTTGATAATCACAAGATACTTCACAGATTTAGAGTGGACAGAGATATTGTAATGGTCTTAGTGAGTATATATGGCCCCCACAAGAGTACTCCATGTGAATAATAAGGTATGTATTGCCCTCATAATACTTGCCAAGGGGACCTTCCAGAAACAACTAGGGACACACTGGGTATTTCACAGGCTTCTGCCTCAAGGATACTTCAGCAGTTCCTGGATGTACGTTTGGCACTTCTGGATCAGTACAACTATTTCCTAGTGTCACCAAAGGACCAAGACTGGACTATCTGTGCCTTTCATGGGGGGGGGGGGGATTTTCTGTGGCAGTGCACTGAGCCTTAAAAATGTCATGACACATTTGCTGCAGGGCAGCTAATACTTTATGTGTTTACTGAGGAGCTCGGCACAATAGGTTGTGCCTATGTTGCAATTAAGGCTCTATCTTGTCCACAGTGGGAGTGGTACCACAACAGGAAGGGCTACCATTCCATCAATTGCCTAGTCAGTGTGTGATATACTCAGGTGCATCAACATGTCTGCCCAGCATCCTGGCAGTGCACACAATTCCCATATCTGTTATACCAGGTCACTCTATCATCTCTTCCTGTATGGTAGGATGCCCAATGGTCATAATGGTCATCTTGTTGGTAAGTTTAAAAAAAATTATCATTTAAGTAGTTATGCATAGTAAAATGTACTGTTTTATATTAAACCACTTTTTCTTTTGTCTTCTCCTATTTTCTCTTTCTTTTTTCAGGTGATGCTGGATATCCATTGGAGCCATGGCTTGTCACATAAATGAAGAATCCAGGTGGAGGTGTGGAAAATAAGCATAATACAGCTCTGCCAGAGACCCATATTGTCACTTATGAGAGTCTGGCATGCTACAAAGTAGATCTAGGTGCCTGGATGAGTCTGGGGGTGCCCTTCAGTGTGACACAACTACTGCATTCAGGACATTTAGTGAGTATTGCATTCTGTATAACATGATCATTTGCTGGTCTGGTGGTGAAGTGACTCATGCTGTCACTGCAGTTACCAGTCTTGCTATGACTAATGATGACCAGCCAGCAGCAATAGTCATTGACCTGATGTGGCCGTCTTGTGCATAGTATGCAGCTTGCACAGGTAAAGAGTTGGTATCTAGCCCAGAACTATAAACCATGACATTCAGGTTAGTGTTTCCTTTCTTGTAAAAGTTAGAAGTTATGTACTTACCATAATTTGGCATCTGTGTTGTCCATTTTCATTCTTCATTACGAATAGGTTACAGATCCAATCCTCGGATCCAACTCGGCCACATTTACAAGACTTAGGATCCAAATCTCATAGGATCATATGATATTACTAGGCTATCAACCCGGTGGTCATTTTAAGCTTAGCCATTTTATCCCAATGTAATATCATGAAAATGCTAGTCAATACCCAAGATTGCATTTAGTGATGACTGCCCATGTCCAGGAGGTTGTTGGTGTGATCCCCAGTAAGAATTTACAGTGCCCCATCCACTCATCCAGGTTCCTCTTGAACAGTGTCATAGAAGTTTTCTGTTTCACATGAATTGGTAGCCTATTCCAAAGGTGCAGCAACTGGGAGATAATCTGTCCCTCCAGCACGTCCTTATAGGTTCATAGGTAGGTAGTAGGCAATCTGCCCGAGGGCATTAATAAGCCTAGCAAGAGTGTGTCAGCTTTCCCCGCCCCATTGATTAATTAACTGAGCATCTGTCAAGAAGAGTCAATGAAGTGATCCCAGGGGTGTACTTTCTGTTACCCATCCACTCGTCAAGGTTTCTCTTGAATAGTATTAGTGAGGGGCTCTGCCTAATGTAGTTAGGAATTTTGTTCCAAAGCATGAGGAGTCTCTGTGACAGGAATCTATCCCTCCAGCATGTTCTATTTATTGTTGTGGCGAGGTTTAGCTCACTAGAGCGAGTGGCTCACAGTGACTTGGATTTCCTTAGGTGGAGCATGTCCATCAGTTCTGAGTTGGACATGGCTTTGTAAGTCAAGCAGAGATCACTTCTGAGTAAGTGATATGCTACTGAGTACAGCCGGAATTTTTCCAATTGAGCTGCATAGGACATATGTTTGAGGCCAGTAATCCTCTTCGTGAGGTACTTTTGTGGTCTTTCCAGCTGTTGGAAGTATCTTGTGAGGTACATCCCAAATGGGGCATTGTACTCTATGATGGGTCTGATGAGTGATGAGCAGAGGGGCACTATGACCTCTATATTTCTAGATGTGAACCCCTTAGTAATTACTTGGGCTACATAGAAGGATTTCCTAACGACTTTGGCAATATGATTGTCAAAAGAGAGATTACTATATACCTGGGTCCCCAGATCTCTTATTACCTCTTCTGTATTAAGGGGGCTGCCACCTATGTGGTAATTCAAGGGTGTTTTGTTTTTCCCAGTCGGGATGACTGTGCATTTTTTTTGGCATTTAGCTTGAGACCATAACTTTGACACCAGGTGTCCGTCTCAGTGAGGCCCTTTTGGAGAATGTCTGTGCATTAACTGAAAAAACAGAGCCACAACTTAGAGCTAGATAGTATTCAATGCAACGCAAATAAATCAATTTAAATGCTGTATTATTTGAAAAAGTGCAGATAAAGATTTACTTAAATTCACTTATACGTTCAGTTGATTGCAGGAAGGTCTTAGCCAGCCAAAGCTCAGAGTTTACTTAGAAAATAATCCAAAATGTACCACTTATACAATGCAGAAACCGAATATCAATGAAGTGAAACTTCCACCACTTATCAATGGCTATGCAGGATTCCAACTAGCACTAAAATCTAACAAGCATTAACTGAAAAAACAGTGCCACAACTTCCAGCTAGATATTATTCAATACAACACAAATAAATCAATTTAAATGATGTATTATTTGAAAAAAGTGCAGATAAAGATTTACTTAAATTCACTTATACATCCAGTTGATTGCAGGCAGGTCTTTTGTCAACCAAATCTCAGAATTTAAGCAGACAATAATCCAAAATGCACCACTTATATAAGGCAGAAGCCAAATATCAATGAAGTGAAACTTCCCCCACTTATCACTGGCTATGCAAGAATTCTAACTAGCATTAAATTCTAACAAGCATTACCTGAAAAAACACAGCCACAACTTCCAGGAAGATAGTATTTCAATGCAACACAAATAAATGAATTAAAATGCAGTATTATTTGAAAAAAGTGCAGACAAAGACTTAATTAAAGTCACTTGTCCGTCCATTTGATTGCAGGTAGGTCTTAGCCAGCCAAAGCTCAGAGTTTATGCAGAAAATAATCCAAAATGTACCACTTATATAAGGCAGAAAACGAATATCAATGAAGTGGAACTTCCCCCACTTATCACTAGTATACAGGAATTCTAACTAGCACTAAATTCTAACAAGCATTAACTGAAAAAACAGAGCCACAACTTCCAGCTAGATAATATTCAATGCAACACAAATAAATACATTTAAATGCTGCATTATTTTAAAAAAGTGCAGATAAAGATTTACTTAAATTCACTTATACATCCAGTTGATTGCAGGTAGGTCTTAGCCAGCCAAAGCTCAGAATTTAAGCAGAAAATAATCCAAAATGTACCACTTATATAAGGCAGAAGCCGAATATCATTGAAGTGAAACTTCCCCCACTTATCACTGGCTATGCAAGAATTCTAACTAGCATTAAATTCTAACAAGCATTAACTGAAAAAACAGAGCCACAACTTCCAGGTAGATAGCATTTCAATGCAACACAAATAAATGAATTAAAATGCAGTATTATTTGAAAAAAGTGCAGATAAAGACTTAAAGTCACTTGTACGTCCATTTGATTGCAGGTAGGTCTTAGCCAGCCAAAGCTCAGAGTTTATGCAGAAAATAATCCAAAATGTACCACTTATATAAGGCAGAAGCTGAATATCAATGAAGTGAAACTTCCCCCACTTATCACTGGCTATGCGGGAATTCTAACTAGCACTAAATTCTAACAAGCATTAACTGAAAAAACAGAGCCAAAACTTCCAACTAGATAGTATTCAATGCAACACAAATAAATCAATTTAAATGCTGTATTCTTTGAAATAAGTGCAAATAAAGATTTACTTAAATTCACTTATACATCCAGTTGACTGCAGGTAGGTCTTAGCCAGCCAAAGCTCAGAGTTTAACTCATTCACTTCGGAGCAGCTCAGAAAAAGCTGCCTGCTTAATTCCACCATAGGAACAACAGTGCAGCCTGAACTCATTTTCAGAAAATCCATTTGTAATACTATACAGAAAACAAATGTTCATAACTCTTTAACTATAAGAGCTACACTAAAAATGTAAACACGCAAGTTGTTCAGCAGACATTGACCTTTCCAACAGTGTAAATGTTGATAGTGCATATCAAAGTCATTATTAAATATTTGGCAAGGAATGCTGATATTGTGCAAATTTTTTAACTTTTTGGAAAAGCAAAGCACAATATCTTGGTCTATGTACCATGCAGACCCATACAATTTGAATTTAATTTGTTAGTATGAATGTCAGCTTTAAAATGATACCTTAACCATGACTGCCTGATGCTCCTTTCATGAGATATTCACAGAAATATGATTAGTATATTATTTCTCATAATTGATAAATAAACAAAGCATAATATCTCATCACCTGTAACAGACAGAGCCTACATATCAGTGTAGAAGTTGTGCATCTGAATGTCAGCTTCAAAATGATGCATCATTTGTGTGATTACCATGCTCCCTCGCAAAGATATGGGCATAATAATGAGAAGTATTGTAAATGTATAATTTTCATATTCGTACAAGACTAAACAAACTGTGATTTCTGTACGTGTGTACAGTGCACAGACACAGTTCTTTTACCATGTTGTAAGGGGTAACACTGTCTTCAAAATGAGGTATTACTTCACACAATGTAGTGCTCCCTTGCAAAGTTATTTACCAAAATATGAAAAAAATAATAATTTCCATAACCTAAGTCCGAAACAAACTTTGATAACTTTAAACCAGAGTTGCAGAGCTGAGCCAAAGCAAGTTAAAATGCAAGTTATTACCAATTACTTTATTATAAAGGATTATAATCAAGATAAGCGCTTTTGCTATGTAGCTTCATCAGATCTTACATTCACTCTCAAATTCTACATCTTATATATACAAATTCTTCTCAATTAATCAATCAACCTTGTTAATTAATGTAATCATTTAAAGAAACAGATAAACATTGTAAAACCTAACCTAGTAAATAAAACATAGAATCTATGAAATAATATGCTATGAATAGTTAAAATCAATCTAGAAGCTCTGATAGCTTGTTCTTTCACAATATTTCTAAAAACAAAGATCTGGCTGAAAACATTCTGTACTACTATCTATGTAAGAACAGAAGTTACAATGACCACGTCTGGTGCATCCAATGTGCATAGATTTTCTATCAAATTTAGGATAGCATAACATTCTTTTTAAATTGTGTTTGTCTGAATTCACACTAGGATGCATAATATGTATAACATCTACTGAATCTTTACAATGAAGTGTATTTGTTTCAGTTACATCAAGTATTTCATTCTCTAGCATGAGTCCATGCATCTAATTAAGAATAATTTAATACCATGTCTTAAATTTACCATGCAATTTTCAGAAGATAGGATTGAGTTCTTAGACCTCTATATAGAGAGGTTGCACAACAATTTAATCAATACAGGAGTTCATCGCAAGACCTGTCATTGTAATTCACTGCTTCTAAGATCAGAGCTTCTAGATTGAATTCTATGGATGAGGGCTTTCATACTGAGATAAATGATTTGAAGTATAGACTATTAACTAGAGGCTATAAAGCTGAAGAGATATATTCTAATATAGAAGCAGTACATAGCTTACGCTCTACTACAGCTATGCCATATTTTGGACCTAGTAGTATTAGCTATATCCAGAAAGAGAATAAACGTGAATCATTCACCAAATTTTCTACCTTTTTTCCTCTGACTATATAGAGATTAAGCAGATTCTAGACAAACACTGGGACATATTGCAGGTAGATGAAGATATTAAGCAGATAGTAGGAGAAACACTGAGGTTTCTTTTTAAGAATAAACACAATTTAAAAAGAATGTTATGCTATCCTAAATTTGATAGAAAATCTATGCACATTGGATGCACCAGACGTTGTGGTCATTGTAACTTCTGTTCTTACATAGATAGTAGTACAGAATTTTTTCAGCCAGATCAACATAAAGTTTTCAACATAAAAGCAGATGCTAACTGCATGACTCCCCATGTGATATACTTAGCTGTTTGCCAATTATGTTCATCTTTCTATGTTGAAAAGACAAATCGTCCATTCAGGGATAGGATAAGGGAACATATATATCACATGAGGAAAGGCACATTACATAATGCTCTTGCTAAGCATGTAGTGCTACACAATGAAAAACATAGATTTTTATTTAGAGTACTCGAAGTTATTACTCCGAATGCTAGAGGAGGTGATATTAAGATATATACAGAGAGTAAGGAGACAGAATGGATAATTTTATTAAGATCAGATAGAGGACTTGGTCTCAATGATAGGGCCTCAATAAAACCAAAATTGAGACAGCGTAGAAATATTAAATAAGACATGAACAGCCCCTATAAAATACACATTTGATCAATTTTATAAGGAAGTTGTTATCATAATCTACACACACTATTATTGTATATATTATGTTTAAGAATTGCTAACTATATATGCATTGAGTCTATATTCTTCTACATTATAAATAATAAGATATCATATATATACAATACTATAATATATATATTCCTACATAAACACAGATATGAGACTTCATATGTATTCTTTATTTGTTTTGTATAAATCAAGTTCCATACAGGTGTATATAGATATTTTCTATATACATATAGATATATATTTTTATAAATAGACATATACATACATATATATATATATATATATATATATATATATATATATATATATATACATTTTATATATTTTATATAAGTTCTAATTATTTAAATGTATTTACATGATTTTAACTATTCATAGCATATTATTTCATAGATTCTATGTTTTATTTACTAGGTTAGGTTTTACAATGTTTATCTGTTTCTTTAAATGATTACATTAATTAACAAGGTTGATTGATTAATTGAGAAGAATTTGTATATATAAGATGTAGAATTTGAGAGTGAATGTAAGATCTGATGAAGCTACATAGAGAAAGCACTTATCTTGATTATAATCCTCTATAATAAAGTACTTGGTAATAACGTACGTTTTAACTTGCTTTCGCTCAGCTCTGCAACTCTGGTTTAATTTTAATATTGATTTTATACTGCTTGAACGAGCGTTCGCCAGTTGAGCAGCAACCCCTGCTATTTAGTAAACTTTGATAACTGCCTATGAGTACACCCTACAGACACTATTCTTTTACCATGTTAGAACTATAAATAATCTTTTCAAAATTAGGTATTACTTAGCACATTCAGATGCTCCCTTGCAAAGTTATTTACCAAAATATGAAAAAAAATCATAATTTTCATAACCTAAGTCCGAAACAAACTTTGATATCTGCACGTGTCAAACATACAGGCACAATTCTTTTACCATGTTAGAACCAGCAATACTGTCTTCAAAATTAGATATTACTTGGCACATTCAGATGCTCCCTTGCAAAGTTATTTACCAAAATATGAAAAAAAATCATAATTTCCATAACTGTAAGTCCCAAACAAACTTTGTTATCTGCACGTGTGTCAAACATACAGGCACAATTATTTTACCATGTTAGAACCAGCAATACTGTCACATTTCATAATAGTGTTTTACGTACTATACTGGTCTGACTTGGTCATGGATGTTTTCCATTCTTCTCACAAGCTGCATGTTAACAATCTTGCATGGCTCTCCTCATGCCATTGTGGAGGTTGGTCAAGAACAACGCAATGCCCTCCTCACTTAGGTGAATGCCATCCCTTCTGAACAGGTGAACATCTTCGGCGGTGATGCCGTTATGGCAGATTGTCGATCCACCGACCCTGTGCATTCTGTAAACGTCTGAACAGCAGAAGACAGTCTTACCTTATCTGAAATAAAGCATGGGTGGACACTGACAAGGGTGCACAGCCAGGGCACATGTAAAGAGAAAAAGCAGGGTAAGGAATGCCGCTCCACTAATATGCCAAGGACAGGCATGGGGCTCCAGATGTTGGTTATCTGTAGTGTCCCATAGCTGTGCTGGCTGCCCACTCAGACTGCTGATACCACTATGGTCTCATGACCTCCTTCAGTGTCAGCAGTCTGCCTTATCTCTGCCTTTTCTCTTTACATGTGCCCATTCAGCAATGGACCTAAGGGATGAGGGACTGAAGTAACTCACTAATCACTGTCTTGACCTTCAAACATTTACTACCCTCACCTACATACACTGACTACACCTGAAGGGAGGGAGAATGAGTGGAGAGCTACATCAAGGCAACATGTCAAAAGACTAAGACTGACCCAGGCTGTGTCTTTTTGCATGTTTTTGCATTACATCACAGTGGCACACCCAAGCCCATGCTTACCTAGGACAGCAGCACTATGGGACTGTGCTGTAGAGTCTCCAAGTTCCCAACTGCGATCCCGGTGGATCACAAGATCCATGCTGGCTGGGTGTGATACACCCATCAACACAATATTTGGCGATGGGACAGCGTAGGGTTTTTGGCTGCTCCCTTTCCAGTGACTCCCAAAACAGCAGAAGACAGTCTTACTTTATCTGAAATAAATCATGGGTGGACACTGACAAGGGTGCACAGCCAGGGCACATGTAAAGAGAAAAAGCAGGGTAAGGACCGCCGCTTCACTAATATGCCAAGGACAGGCATGGGGCTCCAGATGTTGGTTATCTGTAGTGTCCCATAGCTGTTGCTGGCTGCCCACTCAGACTGCTGATACCACTATGGTCTCATGACCTCCTTCAGTGTCAGCAGTCTGCCTTACCCCTGCCTTTTCTCTTTACATGTGCCCATTCAGCAATGGACCCAACAGCCTGGTCACAACTTTGTTGTATAGTGTGCTCTGCACATCTTACTGCTGTCAGCAGTCTGCTAGACTCTTATGGCTGTGGTACTCACCAAAGCATTCCATGCATAGGTTAATCTTGCAGGTCAGACATCCCCATGATGGTTCAGCACATTTACGCTTGCTGGCACAGTTTTTGCATCGTGCCTTCCGCCATTTCACTGGAAAGTGTGAGCCTTGTTCAAATCATGTCATGGGCTCTGGGATGGTAATCTCTATGCATCTTTTCCTTTTCTTGTCAGTGGTCAGGAGGTGCATGCCTAGGTGTCTTCTAAACTGTAACTGGCTTGCCGCAATAACATGGCCAGAACGTGAAAGCTGCCGGTGGCTAGCACTCTCACGGAATAAAATGTAAGCATTCACTATGGCCACATCCCATAGGAAACAGAACAAGTACAGCCACCATTTCCTTGCCTTTCGAGCAGTTGGATACTGCATCCTGAGCTGATCTGCTCGGTCCACCCCATTCATGTATGTGTTGTACATGTTTACAACTGGTGGACATGGCAATGCAGCTTTTGTTCCATCGTGCTGTCTCCTGCGTGTGCTGGAGACTGCCAAGGTTGGGTTATTATTAGTTGACAGCAGAAATACTGGGTTGCTATCCTTCCATTCAGTTGCAAGCAATGGTCCACTCTGCAACTGCTTGTAGAACCCTCGA